>NC_142621.1:21230227-21533257 GCF_059453375.1 Lepisosteus platostomus | reverse complement strand
GCATACCTCCTTAGTTCATCACCCCTGGCCAGATGAATGTTTTTTTTAAGTCTAAGTGTCTTTTATCTTCTCTGTGGAAGCAGATTGACAACTAATACTAATACTAATAAATTCATTATTATAATATAATCATTAGCTAAAAGCTTTTTGTTGTTTCTGATGAGACTCCTGTATCATGGCAATGTCTACTGCATATTGTCAGATTAAACAAATCTAAACTGCTAGCATGTTTTGTTGGAGAATCCAACTCAAATATATATAAGATAGAATAAATTGTGAATATCAGAGATCAAACCTAACTTCAGGAAAGAACAGACAGTAGATACTGAATAAAATGCATATAGGAGCTGCTGGGAGAAAATGATTAGATAGGGTAATAGAGACAACAATGACAATATCCTTGTTTCCTAATATGGTACCATCACTAACCCATAAATAAGAGTTTTTGATCCCAAAGATGATCAAGATCTATAGCTTCATTGCACTAATCTAGTGTGTGATGTGTTGAGGTTTTTTATTACTATATTGTACTTAAATTATTCTTAACTCTAATGGATCCCCATGTCCTCTTCCTGCTAGGATTCTTTTTGTTCTTCACAAATTGGACACGTTTAATTGTCCAAAACTGGATTTGTAAACATATCTCACCCATTTGCTGTTTTTACCATATTGATTCTTCAGTTCTTTATAAACTACTTTGTTAGAGTAGTCTGTTGTCAGGCCACATACTCAGATAATCTGAAATCTTGAATCCTGCATGGGATTTGTGAGGTAGTTTCTACTTTATTTATTTTTTAAGTGTTTTATGAACATAGAATCTAATGCCATATTTTTGTCTATTAGTTTTCCATCTATACTTTAACATCCACTACTAAGATTTAATTACAAGTTATGATTATAATTTTGATTTCACTGTAGGTAACATTTCAGGGTTGTGGAAGTAAGAAACAAGCTACCCAGTCATCTCGTTAAAACTGATACCTTGAAGTCCTTCAAGAAACAGCTGAATGAGATCCTTGTATCAATTACATACAAACTTCCATACAGCCATGATGGGACAAATAGTCTCCTCTCATTTGCAATGTTGTTTTATTTTATGGTTTGGTGCCACAACTACTGATGAGAATAAAACTGATTAATAGTATTACCAACTGATTAAATAGGTTTTCAGGTGCAAGATCCAAGTGTATAGATAAATTGTTGTGTAGTCCAAAAAAAATACAGAGCAACTAAAGATTCCACATTTATCTGGCTCAAGAATAAGGGATGTAATACTCTCCAATGTTATGAAGTACCCTCGGCAAGCTTCCTTATGACTGAAAGGTTTGTACTTTCACATGATCCTAAATTCACATGTATAGTATTTACAGTATTGTTATTTACAGATACCACAAAGAAATGCAAAATAAGACTGAAACCTGTTCTGGATTTTGATTATGGCTGAAAAAAAGTAAGTGATAGCAGAAAACTGGTCTGGTGAGACGGAATGTCTTGAGTTGTGCAGCTGTGACATTTGACAAGACTGTTAATGTATTTTCATGTGAGTCAGTAATTTAGGCTTTTTTGCAATTGATTTTACACAAGTATAATTGTCCATTGACTGTGATATGATTGTCTCTCAGTTATTGTGACTAACAGTGTAATTTTATTCCATCACTATTGTTTGTTGGTTTGGCTAATACCTTCAAGAAAAATTTAAGAAATAATGTAATTGTTGAACAAAATAAATGTGCTGTAAACACTAAGCACACATCAGAGTGCCACTGCTCAGCCTTATCTGCTTCTTGCCTTAACATCCTTTGCTGCATCCTAGAGGTATGAAAAATTACATTGAGTCTATTGACATCATGCTTTGAATACACTTATTTGAGATTGTGGTTTGAACTGCTCAATTTAGTTAAATCTTGATGCACAAACCTGAAAACTGTGATAGTGCTAAATCTAGGGGAATAAATCATAAGTGTAAACTCTAGACATAACCAGACTTGGATCAAACGCCAGAGCATGTGATTTTAAATGCAACTAAATTTTGTTAAAATATGCTGAAAAGTGAAAAAAGAAAACACGTTTTGTTTGACCATGGAGCCTTTGTCAGGTGAGCTCACACATGAAGAAGGCTCCATGGCCAAAACTTTGTGTTTTCTTTCTTCTCTTTTCAGCATGGAATAAACCTATTGCTTGTTCCTTTGCTGCCTACGCATGCTGACGTGGCTACCCACCTGAACTATTGTTAAAATATTTTTAGAATATTTGTATTTGTTCCAGAGCTACAGAAATTTGGATTTGTATGTTAAATCCATATGATACATGCCTCAAACAATGTTTTGAATGCATTGTAAATCAGTCTTCAGTAATTTTTAAGAGAGAACCATGTGTGACTGATCAAGCAATCAATCAAGATGAAGCCCGCAAATCAAAGCTGTGACGGTTGTTATGCACTCTACTTAATCAAAAACATATGACGTTGGTGTGTCAGTCCTCCCACTTAAAGTTTTCCAAATGCAATGCTGGTGGTATGAATCCAGTCCTTTTAAATGTCTCAACCATAATCTAAAATAAGAAGGATGACTGCTTGGTAGGCCAGCAGCTTGGTTTAGTTTTGATGTTGTGATCCACACATACCACATTTCTCAGGTAGCCAAAGGCTATATTTGCAGATTGTCAATTGCTTGAGGGTCTGAAACCACATAGACGTTTCTTCAACAAGAAAAATGAAATGATGCAGGAGAATTCTTGTAATTCTCACCTGTGATGGACAGCAGAGAGATCCCTCTATAATTCCACAGTCAGTTTTGTTCTGAAGATTGTCATAATAATGGCATCCTTCAAATCTCTCAGGATTACCTCTTCTCATCAGATCTGCATGAAGAAAGTGTGGAGATGCAGTGTTAGCTCCAGTCAAATTGAATATGCTGTTGTTGATATTGATTTTCTTCAAGATATTCCTTCCAATGGCTATTTGCCATGTCCCTTTCCTTGATCAGGCCTTCTAGTCTCCTTACTTACAAAGCTGATGTTATTTGTGATTAGGCTATATTATATATTAATACATTTGTTTGTGATTACAAGAATTTCATTTTTACTTTGATTAATTAATGTTGAACCACTACACTAATGTTAATGTTGATCAGCCATCTAATGAATGTCTTACATATAAAGGTATTTGAATTGCTTTTGGAAAAATAAGTTACATATTTGCATCATATTTGGTATTTCTTTTGAAGGCTTTATTTTTACTTGCAGTTTCTGATTCACAATCTTAACAACAGGAAGTCATTTTCATTTGCATTTAAATGCATTTGACCTCACATCTGGTCACAACCATTATATTTATTCAGGTTACAGAAGAAGGATGATCTGATAACCTTTGTGAAAACCTCAGAGGGTGATCTTTTAACTCAATATGCCATACCAGAATGATTAATGTGTGTTTTTCTGTGTAAAAAATTAAATAACCTAGCTAAGGCTGCTAAGCAATACCATTAGTTTGAATTACAGTGTGGCCTGTCTAAGGGGAATGCTTAATGTAGTTCCAGCCTGTGGCAGATTTCTTGTTATCAATTTCATATTCTAGTTTGAAGGGTTGCCTTAGGCGCAAGGGAGAGGATAGGAAATTAGTCATTCAAATAGAAGGGCATACCCATTCACTAACTCATGGCATCCTCCAGCCATGTTGTACCCTTGTTACCTAAAGATGTTTTCTACCTTAGGGACTGACAAAATTGCATAGGGCAGATAAGAAGCTATTTCAATAATTCAGAAATACTAAAATAATAACTGCCATAATAAATACATTGGATACCTCTGGAGACATGTTTAACACTTTGCTTATATTAGCAAAGTTCTTCAATTCAATCCCCAGTTTATCAATGTAAGGTTTTAAATCTATTATTATCTTTAATCAATTAAATTTAAAGTACTACAGTATTAAAATAAATCTAGAACGATCGTTTCTTTTTGTAAAAATGGCTAGACATCTGATTTGTGTTAAACGGTTTGACAACAGTAATGAAAACAGTATAGCTTTGAGGTTAAATTATTTTTGCCTCTTCTTGAATGAATAATATTTCAAAGATAAAGTTGTTGGACTCCTTTAATACTAACTTTGAGTTCACTTCATCTAATTCTTTATTTATTATTTTAGCATGGATGTAATTTAGAATGCAGTTATGGTTTAGACTTCATCCATATATATACTGTATATATAAAACAATAGATGGTCTTAGATAAAATATAATATTATGCTGTCCGTAATGGAATGCAGCACATCTTTTATACACACTGCGAATTACCTAAATATCAGCACATTTTAATGTGAGTCTTTATAAACAAAAACGAAGGCACCAAAACACAAACAGTCTAAGAAGACAAAAGGTCTTCTTAGAGCTTAACCAAAATTATTTGAGTTCCATCACTGTCATGTCTGAGCATCTTCACTGCTTACCAGCTTCAAAATAACAAAAGTCTCCAAGTCAGTCTCTCAGACTCTTCTCAATATTCAAAATAAACAGTCTCTCCCTTTGAGACTCTTTGCAAAAACTTTCCAAAAAGGTCCCAAAACTCCCTCTGGAAAACTGTATTTTCAGGGGTTCTGCATTAAGCAGTCTCTCAGACAGCAACCATTCAATCCCACAGACTGACTTCAGAAGTTTCCGGTTCCTACTCTTTTAAAGAGTCACCTGACCAATTTGCTTCCTGCAACTGGTCAGGTGACTGAGCAGTAGCTCACTCCCTAAAAAAATCTGAAAATAATAACCATACAAACAAAAGAAAAGAATGAAGACAAATATAAAGAAATGACATGGTGATTGTTTTTAAAATCCTAAACTAGTCTCCAGGATTAGTGACAACAACCAGCAGCCATATCACCCTGCAACTCACAACTGGCAACCCACTGAAGCTAAGCAGGTGTGAGCCTGGTCAGTACCTGGATGGGAGATGGGATGGGAGACCTCCTGGGAAAAACTAAGGTTGCTGCTGGAAGAGGTGTTAGTGGGGCCAGCAGGGGGCACTCACCCTGTGGTCCACGTGGGTCCTAATGCCCCAGTATAGTGATGGGGACACTATACTGTAAACAGGTGCCGTCCTTCTAATGAGACGTAAAACCGAGGTCCTGACTCTCTGTGGTCATTAAAAATCCCAGGGCGTTTCTCGAAAAGAGTAGGGGTGTAACCCCGGCGTCCTGGCCAAATTTCCCCATTGGCCTTAACCAATCATGGCCTCCTAATAATCCCCATCTATGAATTGGCTTCATTACTCTCTGCTCTCCTCCCCACTGATGTGTGGTGAGCGTTCTGGCGCACTATGGCTGCCGTCGCATCATCCAGGTGGATGCTGCACATTGGTGGTGGTGGAGGGGAGACCCCATTACCTGTAAAGCGCTTTGAGTGGAGTGTCCAGAAAAGCGCTATATAAGTGTAAGCAATTATTATTATTATTATTAACAATCATCTTGCTTCTATCTCAGAACTCAGATTTCACTTTACACAAAATCAGAAAGGATGACATTAAAAAGGATCAAGAAGATTTATGAAGACACATTTGCATTTTTCAATTTCAAGAGTAAATATTTGAGAGTGAAAAATAAGAATTATTTAAATGTGAAGCATGGGGTTTATAAAATGACGTTATATATTATAAAATGAGTTTTTAATCTTAACCAGACTAATGAGCATAAAAAACTCTTTTTCTTAGGTACTTTGTCTTCACTAACCTGAATGGTGTACATCAAACCCACAGGTTTTTGACCATTATATAAGATGGTCTGCCCAAATTCAGTCCTTGTTTACTTATTACTCAGTTTTGTTTTCCATCCGATTCTAATTATTCTCTTAATGGTCCTAAGAAATCTACAGTAGGGTTTTACATAAACTGATCCTTAATTATTCATTTTTTGCTACTTCATACATTATTGCCCTCTCAAAATACATTGGATTAGTACCGTAAATATAAGTCATTTTAGTTATGTAAGAAGGTACTGATTTCAGTTAAACAAGGGTATTATGGTAAGAAATTGTAACTCCCATAATTATATTGGTGGTTCACAAACTTTGTCTTAGCACTTTATTATGATTCAACTTTATGATGATGATAAAATCAGCAACATTTTTTTACAGCATATTTCATCAAACATCATCTCAAGACATTTTACAATAAAACAGGAGAGACAGGTATAAATGATAGGGTGAGTTTTGAGATTAATTGTAGAAGTTCAGCATGACTTCAAAGATCTAATATAAGCAGGGGAATCATTCTACAATCTTGGAGCAACAGAACAGAAAGCACAGTCTCCCATTTCAAGAACTGAATAAAGCCTAGAGTCCAAAGAGTGCAAACAACATGTAGGTGTAGAGGGATTTAACAGTTCACTGATGTAGTCAGGAGCTAAACTGTTCAAGCCCTTAAAGGTCAGCAAAGGTGTTTTGAATTTTATTCTGAATTCCATAGAGAACCAGTACAAGACAACTAAAGCAGGCAATATATTTTCATGCATTTTGGTTGTAGTCAAGATCCAAACAATTGAGGTACCTTCTTAAGATCAAGATTAGATACTGAACAACAATAATCTATCCTGGTAACTTCAGTATTGGTAAGTATTGTCAAGTTAAGAAGTGGAAAAATTACATCTACAAAAGCAGTGTAATTATAATAATTATTGATTAATGTCAGCTTTTGCACATACTGTACATCAATTTTGAAGTTATCAGCATAGAATTGAAAACTGGTGCCAAAAATCTGATCAAGTGTAACTGTGACAGAGACCACTCTTTGGGTGGTCCAAGGGATCTTCACACATACAAGCTCACAAAATGGCTGTAAGACTATATGTGCCCTTTTAATACTCTTAACCACCGTAAGAATACAACATGAGAATGTTACCACCAATGCTTCACAAATAATTTTAAGAACTTACTGTAATTACTGTCCTAATCCTGATCCCAGTTACAATTGTTAGAGGCAATTTGACAGCCCATAGTGGTAGGATGGATGCTACCACAATCCCTTCATAGGCTGGACTGTCATAGCAACATATACAGTAGATATTAAAAGAATGTGACCAAGAATACATTTCTTTGAGACACAGAGAATTACACTTATTGGGAAGTAATTTTGTAATTTTTGCAATTGCAGATACTAGCCATTGTTTCATCCATGTAACATCTAAACTGACAAATACCAACAATTTAAAAACATTTCAAAAGAAAAACTATATTTTAAAATATAAAATATATTGGGTATACAAAATTCACCAAACCATTAACTAAATACAATTTTATAGTGATCTAATGAATACCTCAGTATATGAAATTGTTTGAAATCAGATGTTTTTATTTATATATTATTCCCATTTTAATTTCAATTTTAACTCTGATGGGAAAGTACAATATTCAGTGTTCTACCATCATATATTTGTTCAAAAAAGGTTTATTTATTAAAGTTTTCTTTTGAAACATTTTCCTAACCTCAGCTGTAATTTTAGTGTCATTTCAGATTACATTCATAAAATAGAATCTCAGGTTTTTACAAACCACTCTTTTAAAGAGGTGTTTGATGTGCTTGAGATTATGCTTTGCAAACAGCTGATGAAGCTCATAAATTGCCCACATTTAAACATCAAAATCTATTATTTACCCTCCAATCAAAATTCTACCTTTTTCACCTCTTATTGCACTACATCTTTCAGTTAGGGTTAACAGTTCAGTAAACTCAGGAATTCATTGAAAGATTTGACACTACACACATACTGTGTGGAATGTAAACTTTGTGTTAAAATGGTCAAATATGGTACCGTTTTTTTAAGATTTAATTACACTTTATTTATATACAATATACATAGCTTTGTTCATTCCTGATCTTTGAAAGAAAGGCTGAAAATGGATCACTTATTATCTGAAAATCAAACATATTCACTTTCTGGAAATTCTACCATATTTTATGAAGTAGCACATAAGACATTCAGCAGTGCATAATAAACTCTTGCACTAGATTCCAAACATATGGTGTAACATATGCTGAATATTCACATCACTTGAATACAGATTACTATCAGAGTTCTGGAAATCAAAAGCCAACTGAAGTTCTTTCAGGTTCTGGACTTTTATAACATATGTGCATGATTCTGGAAGTAAAAACCTGCCCTATTTGTTAAATTCCATCATCTCTGTGATCTCCATCCATCCATTTTCAACCACCTTGTCCTGGTGAAGGTTATAGATCCTCTGTGAACTCTCCAAACAGAGCTTTGTGATTAAAATTAATACAAAAAAGCATTAAGATAAATTGTTTCTGTTACAATTATTGAAATATGAAAGAATAAACCTCAATGTATTCACTATGTCTACTAATTAACTGGGAATTGAATTGCATTGGTGAAAGAGATATATATATATACAGTATAGGAATTAATGTGTGTATCAGTAGCACCTTTTGATAGATGAAAATGCAGCTTTAAAAGTATTTCTGTATATTGCTCTATATAAACATCTGAGAAAACACTTTTCATGGGTAAAGCTTGTAAAATATTTTAATTAACAATAACAGTTTAATTGCAACATAAGCTAAAATGGATCAAGCAAATGCTTCTAATAAGGTAATTTAGTAGATCTACATACAGGTAATATTGAATTTTGTAAGCAGGATGCATTTGTGTACATTATACTGCTGCCATATGAATCTAATTTGCTCAATATAATTGCGTAAGTGAATTTGCTCAATGATAGCGTATGTTATAATTTGATAAACAGTATAAATATAAACATATTGCAACACAATCAGTAAACAATGCAATCTATAATCTCTGTTATCTGATCCAAATTATAAAAAGACCCAATTATTGATTGGTGAAAATCATTTGTATTTGAAATGATCTATTTCAGTGATATCCCATGTTAGAAAGCAAGTTTAAAGGGAGTCATCATCAAGAGGTTTATACAGTTAATCACAAGCTATTACTGATGACTTTATACTTATACTGTATGCAGTGCTTTGCAAAATAATTCCCATTTTCTTGAAGTGCAAGCAATTTTTTAATTGTATTTTTAAAGTATTTTTAAAGCAAATAGTTTTAATCAAACCTAAAGACTCAAACTGCTGGTGAAAAAGGTTACATGTCAGCAAAGCCTATACAGAAAAATCCAAAACTAATATATTTTGTTTGCATATGTATTAATCCAGATTGGAAAGGCAAAACTAAATTAGTTTGGGGGAGGGGGGCAAAATTGCTTAGACAATTCACAAAATTATTGAAATTGCTGTCCCTGTCTGTATGAATATGGTTAACATGATTTCAGAAAAGATATACAGTAGTACACCTGCCTCTGTGAGGTCCCTCAGCTGGGCAGTAAATTTGAAACAAAGAGTAAACCTTGAAACCAAGGAGATTTCAAAACAACTCAGGCATGAACCTATAGAAATGCACAGATTAGGTGAAGGGTGAAAAAAAACAAGACACTGAACATCCCTTTGAGCGCAGTGAAGTTGATCATTAAGAAGAGAAAGGTGTGTTATTCCACTCAGACACTACTTAGATCACACTGTACAGTAACTTCAAACTGAGCAAGGATGCAGCTGATTAGAGATGCTAAAGGAGACTTTTAAAGAGCTACAGAGTTCAAATGGCTGACAAAAAGCCCAGACAATAATGACAGCCTGGTCACTCCTCAAAACTAATCTGTATGGCAGATTTGAAAAAAGAAAAACATTACTGAAAAAAAAAAACTTTACGTAATACTGCAAAAATTTGTGAATAAAGTTTTGTGACTAGATGAGAGAAAGTTAGAACATTTTTTATCTAAATGCAAAGCATTATTTTATGGGACTCCTTCTCAACTACAGTGACTAAGAGGCTTGTCAAGATTAAGGGAAAATGGATGGAGCAAAGTACAGAAAGTTCTTAGCAGAAAATCTGCTTCAGTCTGCGAAAAACCTAAATCTGTCACAAAAATTCACCTTTCAGTAGGTCAATGACCTAAACCACAAGGCCAAAGCTGCACTAGAGTAGTTTAACAAGCAGAAAAATGAAAGTCTTTGAGTGGCTCAGTTAAAGCCCTGACTTGAATACAATGGAAAATATATGACAAGTCCTAGAATATTGCATTGATAACAATATTACATACATTGAACTAGTTTACAAAGAATAATGGGTGAAAATTTCACCATACTGATGTGTAAAGTTGGTAGAGATATATTCAAAATACTTGTAGTTGTACAGAACTGTACTTTTTAGTTGTATACTAAAGATGCTCCATTCTAGTTTTGACACTTTTAGCTTTTCAATACTACTTTGCTCAAATTTAATTTCTTTCCAATTAAGGTGTTCAGTTTAGGTACATTAAGCTGATTAAAAACCTTCAATTTAAAATTGTGTATACAATATACAGTATGTAAATCAACAAAAGGGGACATTATTGAAAGGAGTTGAATCCGTTCACAGGGACCTTCCACACTAAAAGTAAAATGGAAGAACACAATGTTCTACATGTGTTAAGAGGGAATGAGGGAAAGGGGAACAAGAGAAAGACAATGAGAGAATGTTTGGGTAGATGAGAATATTGTCCAAACATATGGAGCCTTTTTCTCTAAATCATTTACTCAGTTTACAGTATATGAATCACAATTTTTCAGACCACTGTAAATGTCTGTTGTTTTAAAGAAAAATATCTGCTTTTGATGTTGAGGTCCCCTTCAATTACTTTATCCCAAAAGACTGTCTTTTTCTGCTAAAATAGTTCAGGTGGGTAGCTGCGTCAGCATGTGTATTCTGCAAAGGCACAAGTAATAGGTTTATTCCATGGTGAAAAGAGAAGAAAGAAAACACAATGTTTCGGCTGTGAAGCCCTCTTCAGGTGTGAACAAGACAGGCCAGACAGCAAAGATTAAATAGCACAGAAGAACAAAAGCTGGGAGAGGGGAGAGGTTGAGAGGCCATTCAGGAAGTGCAAAGTGGAGAGTGTCGAAGAAAGGTGTGAAGTCAAAACTAGCATGAGAATAGAGAAGATTACACGACAATTAATCAGTCATTGAGAGAAGGGGGAAGTTTGAAGCTAGTTTCAGGACGAGTTTCATTTCTGGGTGGAGCAGTGACACTGTGGCTAAGGATTTGTGCCTGTGGCTAGAAGGTTGACAGTTCAAATCCTGTGGCTGGCAGAGAAATCCTACTCTGTTGGGCCCTTGACCCCAGCTGCTCCAGGGGTGCTATACAATGGCTGACCCTGTGCTCTGACCCCAAGCTTCTCTCCCTGTCTGTGTCTCATGGAGAGCAAGCTGGGATACATGAAATTGTGCCAGAAATTGTATATGGCTAATAAAGGGATCTTATCTTATTTCTGTAGTCAGAAGCAGGTCTAATGAAGTCAGTGGCATACAGTATTAATAAACAGGTTTTGCAGAGGCACGTCAAGTTTTATAGTAGAGGCTGGTAACTGATAATGTAAATGACTGTTTACTGTGGTACGATCTTGTTGTGTGCCTTTATCTATGGGTCACAGTATGTGATACACCTACAGTATATACATAAGTATCCATGTCTTTGAATTCTGCACACGATCACAAGTTTGCTGTAATATCTAACACGTTTTTTGAGTGTCCAAATTTCAGATAAGCAAACAAATCATGATGCTAATCAATGATGGATAAAGGCACAATAATATCAATGTTTTCAGTAATTAATCTTTTAATGATTGCTTCAGCAATGATTTTGATCAATGAAGACCTAGAGACATACTGTATGATTATAACTGGGGTTGCTATATACTGTACATTGCAGACTATTGGTTTTATCATTATTGGTATTACCTACTGTACTGTATATTAGGGTCAACCAGCTTTATCCAAAAACCATTCTGAACAGTGTTGTTTTAATAATTTGCTAGTATTCTTATTAGTGATGTTGTATTTTGAATATTGAGTATTTTGAATTAAATATCTAATGTAGGCATTCCGTTTTTCAGTTTTTAACTTAAAAATGCAGAACATACTATAACAAAATACTCCACATTTAAGGTTCATTGTTTTGCTTAAACTGCCTGACAATTAATTAACTTTTTTTTCCATAGTAAAGGAGTAGAATTGTATAACTAAAGCATTAACTCTTCTTTGTTTTCTGTAGTCCATTAGGGAAATAGACGTTATTTTATGGTATCTCTCTTATGCTGTGTCACATTAGTACAAATGGTAAAATTATTAGCAATGTGACTTAGTCACTGCACTTACTAAAGTATTAATGTCCTACAGTACATCTCTGTAATCAGCTGTCAGCTGGTGAAAATGAGTTTAAAATTCTCAAGGACTTGTGCTGGATACTTCAAAGTTTTACACGAACAACTTAACACAAGTTCTTTGAACAAGTTCAAGTGCTCTATTGCTATAATTAAGGTCCTTTAAAATATAAATGCTAAACAAAAAGTCATGCATAATATTACAAAGTACTTTCTTTCATAAAATGGATGTTTTTTTTTTCTTTTTAAAACGTTTAACATCATTAATGTGAAATCAACAGCACCTCAGCAGAATTCACATGATTTGAAAAAACAATGTTTCTCACACTGACGCATTTCAAATGAATAAATCTTGAAACGTCACTGGGATACCCTAGCTAGCTCCAGGCCCATTCACTCCTGATGTTGGGCTTCTTCATAGATAGATACTTTATTAATCCCGTAAGGGAAATTGCATTGCAACAGCAGCCAGGCACAATCAACACAACACAATATAACTGTGTGATAATAATACAATAATAAAACAATATAATAAATACAGTCTGTAAAAGTGCAATAAAAAATGGAGCATAAAGAATTGCACACAGTACAAAATAAACCAGAATGTACAGTGCACAAAGAATATGTACTGTATATACAGATGCAGCCATTCAAAGTGCGCGGTACAGACACGTACCGGAGGTAATTGGCTACGTGTCGTGCATTGTGACGCAAGATGACGCGCGGTACCGTGGTACGTGATTGGTTGACCAACAGGGGCACTCGTGGTCCGTTGGTCTGTCGTAGAAAGATTTACAGTAAACGTCTTTACTGTGCCCGTTGTAGTATTGAATATTCATATGGAATTTTACTACTGAAGGGAAATCTTAGTAGCTGAGCATAAAAAGAAAAGGAGCATACTGTAACGCGTGTGAAGGCCATAAACAATATTAATTTTGGAACTTAAACATACAGTATATGGCTGGTCTTGGTACTTTAAAGAAAAAATACACACCAGTATTCCATTTCTCCCTAAACATTTTAAGCATCGAAGTCTTTAACTAAAGAGATACCGGAGTCAACAAGCATACTTTTAGAATTTGATTAAAAGGGAATATAATATGGAATCGCGTATCTAAAGAAATTAATAGCGATATAGTTATATTCATGTACAGCAACACAAGAATAGTACACACTGTACATTGTCTGTCGATAATGTTTCTGTAGAGCTTTTTCAGCCCTCTGCATGTGACCTTGCCGGTGGCGCTGTGGGTAAGGTTCCTGACTCCCGTGTCACATGGTCTGTGATCGAATCTCACTGGAACTATGACTTTTTTTTTAACAAACATTTCTTTGAAAAAATGAAACGTTTCCCTTGGTCAGAGATTAAATAAAACCTCACTCGCACCAAACAAATTTATATTTCTAAATATCACAACATGATCGAATTTAAGTCTTTTTAATAACAATGAATAGTCACCTAGGCGTTACAAAATAAACATTTATATTGATTTAAATCGCGTTTTGATTTAAATCGTAAACGCGTGTTTAAATATATGTGTTTAAAGGCGATATATAAAAGCGCTGATTCTCTTGGAATGTGTTCGCCGGGGATTCAAAAAAATTATTTTTTCTAATCACGTATCTAAGGAAAATAGCAGTATAACTTTGTTCATGCACATCGTTATATCTCATTTTGTATTTCTATAAAAGAAAATCGTTTGCCCAGCCACTATTGTTGTTATTGTTTTTATCCTGTAAAGCGCTTTGAGGAGCACAGCTTTCTCACCACTTAGATTACTTTTTGATACCATCCTTACACAAAGCAGAAACTTCTTGTATTTTCCGATGACATACAAGTGGAAAGATTACAGATTTTAATCGTCTTTTTTCTGAACCAGGGAAAATCTGATCATGTTTCTGTATAACAATGGCATCTCAAAGCAATACAGTAGATGTAAACCACAGATTACAAAGTAAATACCCAGACAAACGCAAACGCGTTTTTAATAAAATGCTTTTATTCATTCAGCAGAGAGAGAGCGTAAAACCTGGGCGTAACAGCTGTTCCTTTTTCTGATCACTCGCTCTCTGGATAAACGTCTCACCTGTCCTGTTCTTTGTTTTCCTAATTTGCTGATTATGCCTTCTGCGATCCACTCCTGCCCTCACACCTAAAGAAGACTATTTTAAATTTCTTTGCACGGTCCATTGTGCAATTAACCCTTGTATGTGCTGTCCTTAAGGTGATATCACATAAAGGTGATATGTAAAATAATGTTTTTTATTATTGTTATAGAGAAACATGATCAGATTTTCCCCGGTTCAGAAAAAAAGATCTAAAGTATACTAGTTTGTCACTAGTATACTTTTAATACAGTCTTTGCTGTGCTCTAGGGGATCCTTGTGATATTTCGAGCTCTGGTTGAATGATAAGTGTCACAGTTTAAATAATTTTCGTAGTTGGAAATTATGAAACGCTCTGTTAAAAGCAAGGGAGTTTTTGTGTCGGTTACAGTTAAAGAAAATGCCTGACAGAGTAGGGCTTGGACAGATTCCAAGTGCATTTTTGCAATTTACGTTGCATTGTGCATTGTGCTGCTGTAATACAGTTTAAAATAATTCAAAGTCTAAACAGCTTTATTTATGTGTTGCAATTTAAAAAAAGCCAAAAACCGCACTCAAAATGCAATTTAGAGCTTTCTGGCAAGAGGAGACACCCAAATTAATAATGTAACATGCCACTGTTTGTGCACGAACAAGGTTATACGGCTATTTCCTTAGATACGCGATTAAAAAAAAAATTTTGAATCCCCGGTGGAACATATTCCATAAGAATCAGCGCTTTTATATATCGCCTTTAAAGGTGGCTTCTCAAAACGCCTTACAGGATAAAAACAGCAACAACAACAATATTGTATTTCATTGCACTTTGAAAACCAAGTAATTACTTGAAATTTAATGAAATCGCTTTAACATGCTAATGCGTTGGTGTAACAGTCCGGGCGTGGCAAGCTTCTAATGTCAACTCGACTCGATTGGAAGACAATGAACATATTCTAGCCCTAAATGAATTAATAGCAAACATGGTTTACATAAAATACATTTTTCCAAGAAAGTTTATAATAATACGATCTATAGTTGAAATCTGAGCCTAAATAAAAAGAAAAAGCATTTTCAGAGAGCAATCATGCTGTGTTTATGTAGAAAAAGTGATTAGGTTTATGAGCAATCTAATTACTTATTTGTTTAAAACGCTATATAAAATAAAGTTTATTATTAATTTGCTGGAAAGAGCGGTGAACATTATAATGGATAAGACAAAGATAACGATCCTGATCAGTTTAGAAATCTGTGTACGCTGTAAGGTTTTTACTTATTAAACTTTTAAAATACATGTTTCGAATAGAAAGAAATCATCTTCCTGGTACAGTATGTATAGCAAACCAGCACGTCTTGTTTCTCCAATCAGAGGGGTTAGACGCTCGGTTAAAAGCAAAGGAGATTGTCGGTTACAGTGGACATAAAAACAAGAGTTCGCTGGCATTATATCCTAGAAGACACAGATCGGCGCCAGACCAGGAGAATGCCCGCAGCGTAAAAGAAAATGCCTGATGAACTAGGGATTGGACAGTTTCCAAGTGCTTGTACAATCGATGAAAATGTTCAAATAAATGTGCAAAAGAAATAAACAAAATAATCATTTATTTCTTTATCATATTGGCTAGCTAATATCCTCTCTTTGCTAGTTAGTGGCTGTGTTTCTGCGTTGGGTAGCAACGGGTGACTGTTCTCAGGCGGAAGATGTAAACAGCTTAATTTTCGTGTTAAATAATTTTTTTTTAATTAAAATTCATTCTATACAGCAATTCCATATTTGGGTACCGTTTCATAAAACTTTCATGCTTAAAATGTTTAGGGAGAAATGGAAGACTGATAATGGAATGGAATGAATGATAAGTGTCGCAGTTTAAATAATTTTCGTAGTTAGAAATTATGAAAGCTCTGTTAAAAGCAAGGGAGTTTTTATGTCCGTTGCAGTAAAAGAAAATGCCTGACAAAGAAGGGCTTGGACAGATTCCAAGTGCATTTTGGCAATTTACGTTGCATTGTCCATTGTGCTGCTGTAATACAGTTTAAAATAAGTCTAAACTGTATCAGCTTTATTTATGGGTTGCAATTTAGAAAAAGTCAAAAACTGCACTCAAAATGCAATTTAGAGCTTTCTGGCAAGAGGAGACACCCAAATTAATAATGTAACATGCCACTGTTTGTGCATGAACAAAGTTATACTGCTATTTCCTTAGATACGCGATTAAAAAAAAAATATTTGAATCCCTGGCAGAACACATTCCATAAGAATCAACGCTTTTATATATCGCCTTTAAAGGTGGCTTCTCAAAACGCTTTACAGGATAAAAACAACAATAACAGCAACAACAACAATATTGTATTTCATTGCACTTTGAAAATCAAGTAATAACTATATGTGCAAACGTTTTATGATATGTCGCTGTTGTGAATGTCTGTGGAGTGTATCTTATTTGCCTGTCTGTCCTGGCTCTCTCGCTCAACCTCCCCCCCTCTCTCCCTCAATTCAATTCAATTCAAGGTGCTTTATTAGCATGACAGATGGGTACAATCAGTGTTGGGTATTTACTTTGCTTTGAGATGCCACTTTTAAAGGTGATATATAAAATCAATGCTTTAACTTGCTTTAACTCCGCAAGTCTGAGTTCTCGTGTCTGTCCTATCTGAACTCGAAAGTACAATATGTATCTTTATAGCAGGTGGTGTACAGCTTTTTAGTATAGATTACACTTTTCTAAAATGTATTTAAAAAATAAAAACAATTTCAATCTAATCTTTCCACGTTTGATCCCAAGATCCCAAGAAAAATAAATCTAAACGGGGAGAAAGCTATGCTGAAAGTTTATTAAGATACTTAGAAGACAAAGATATCAATTTATGTTGCATTTGTCTGATTGTGAATCAAAAAACACATATATTTCAACCCGTATTTGCGATTTAAATCAAAACGCGATTTAAATCAATATAAATGTTTATATTGTAACGCCTAGGTGACTATTCATTGTTATTAAAATGACTTAAATTCGATCATGTTGTGATATTTAGAAATATAAATTTGTTTGGTGCGAGTGAGGTTTTATTTAATCTCTGACTCAGGGAAACGTTTCATTTTTTCAAAGAAATGTTTGTTAAAGGAAATTCATTGCTCCAGCGGGATTCGATCACAGACCGTGTGACGTGGGAATCAGGAACCTAACCCACTGCGCCACTGGCAAGGTCACATGCAGAGTGCTGAAAAAGCACTACAGAAACATTATCAACAGACAATGTACAGCGTGTACTATTCTTGTGTTGCGGTACATGAATATAATTATATCGTTATTAATTTCTTTAGATACGCGATTCCATATTATATTTCCTTTTAATCAAATTCTAAAAGTGTGCTTGTTGACTCCGGTATCATGTAAGTTAAAGACTTCGATGCTTAAAATGTTTAGGGAGAAATGGAATACTGGTGTGTATGTTTTCTTTAAAGTACCGAGACCAGCCATATACTGTATGTTTAAGTTCCAAAATTAATATCGTTTATGGCCTTCACACGCGTTACAGTATGCTCCTATTCTTTTTATGCTCAGGTACTAAGATTTCCCTTCAGTGGTAAAATTCCATATAAATATTCAATACTTAAACGGGCACAGTTAAGACATTAAATATACATATACATACTGTATACAGTACAGTTTGCATCCAGTAATATGTTTATGTTCTTAAATCAATCTCTTTTATGAGCATGTGAAAGGCATGGTGAATCGATTCTCAAAAATTACTGTACTTTGCATGATTGGAAACAAATGCGTGATTGCGAAATGCTGTGGTGTTACTTTTACAAAGACGGTCAATGAAAAAAGAATGTGGATCAGGGCAATACTTTGAGTTTACAGCTTGTCCAAGGTCATTCATTATTAATACTATTAGTAATATCTTCGTTAAAGACTTTGATGGTGACAGCTCAAACATGAGAGGTTTAGCTTTATTAGCTCCACCTTGCGGAAATTCTGGATACTAATATTTTGCTTGCAGTATTATAGGAGAATTTACGGTAACTCGCGGTAGACTGCATAATGCCCACCGCAAAGTAATGCGGTATTGCCCGCGCATTTTGAATGGCTGCATCTGTATGTGAACGCCCAGGTATTTTTATGAATCTTAATATTTCCACGTCATTCCCATGGATAGAAAGGTGTAGGTTTGACCCTCTTCCTCATGCAGTCTACCACCAACTCCTTAGTCTTTGCCACGTTTATTTGCAGGTGGTTCTCCCCACACTACTCCACAAAGCTGTTAACCAGTCCTCTGTACTCTGCCTCCTTCCCACCCTCAATACATCCCACAATCGCAGAGTCATTTGAGAACTTCTGCAGGTGGCACAACTTTGAGTTATACTTAAAATCCAAAGTATAGAGGGTGAACAGGAAATTTGAAAGAACCGTCCCCAGGGGAGCCCCTGTATTACTCACCACCTGTTCAGACACACAGTACTGCAATCTCACAAACTGTGGTCTGCCTGTCAGATAGTCGGTGATCCATGAGATCATGGAGGCACCCACTTGCAACTCTTCCAGGTTCCTTCCTAGCAATAAGGGCTGGACAGTGTTCAAAGCACTGGAGAAAAACATAATCCTCACAGTGCTGCCAGCCCTGTCCAGGTGGGAGTAGGCCCTTTGCGGCATATACTGTAAATGATTGCATCCTCCACACCGGTAGGCGAACTGCTGGGGGTCCAGTGATGAGGTAACCAGGAGTCCCAGGTGGGCCAAGACCTACCCTTGTATACTATGACTGAGGGAATCCCTATAACAATTTGTTAAATGGGAAAGGCCTTAGTGTAAGAACTGTATGGCTCAGTCTGTGCTCCGAATGAAGTACCAGGTTGAATCAGGCTGAAGACCCTTAATGTTTTTGTTCAAGATTATACATACTGTAGTACTGTTACGTGCTATTTTATTTGTAAGTGTGAATGTGGGGTTGAGGAGTCATCTCTTTCAGAAAAGCAGATGGCCAACCTCTTAATCATAAGGGACTCTCAATTGCACAGGGAAGGTAGCCTATTCATTGCTGCATCTCAAAGTTAAATTGGCCTGTATTTTCTTTGATGTTGTCATTTTCAGGGTTGGTTTAGCCCTAATAGCAATCTGAACCTTTTCACAATGTAAAATTGGAGCAGGTGCCAGATGATAACACGCAAGCTATTTTTTTTCTCATTTTCTGTATCTGTATGCTGCAGGGATTCAGTAATTCTCATCATATGATGTGAAGCGTCAGGTTTAAATCATCCTTTGCTGCTAGGCGTAATGTAGTTTTCTTTGCCTTGGCTTTGCCTTTTTATGGAACACTTGGCTTCAGACAGAATTGCAATCTATGACTAGGATTTTAAGCTACACACTCAGTAAATAAAGGCCATTGTGTTAAAAGGCATATGTAAAGAGGCTTTGCTAGTACTGGTGAGAAAAATAATAACTTTGTTGCATTTTCTTACATGTTGAAAATGTAGAAATTCTATTTGCCAAAGAATTCAGGTAGCACCTTCGAAACTGTGGAGATGATTCATCTCTCTGTTCCTTACTCCTCAGAGCAAGCATGTAATTTTCTAGTGCCCACAATAACTACCATTTTCTGATTTAAGCTTCACATCTGTTCCATACTTGGTTTTCATAGATGCGTGAACAGAAAGTGACATCAGCCCACCACTTAACTACAAGCTATAGCAACCCAATAATACTTAATACAAAATCATTACGAATCACTCCCATACTCTATGCCACAAGTGAAGTACAGTATTTATAAACATGATCAGTTGTATGTCATGTGTTAGTGTTTTATTTAAAGTAGTTTTTAAAGGTTTTAGTTTTATTCTCCTTTAGAATTCCTTATTCTCTTATGTTAAAAATGAAAGTATCTTCCGTATAATATATGTATACTAATATAAAAATCTTTTAACTGTATTTTAATGAAGACATATGATGAAAATCAATCTTTTAAAAATGTATGAATTAGCTAATGAAATATCCACATGTATAAAAAACCCTGTAATTCTGTTTAATGCAGTTTATTTGCAATCTTGTCTGAGCAAGGATAAAGATTAATGTGCTCTAATTCATTCTGTTGAGAGAATATATTCAATTTTAAATGCACAATACAAAATTAAAATGAGGACAGTGAGTTTCAATTACTTTAGTCTTTAAACTAAAAAATATTGTGAACCAAATGCATTTATGTTCTCTTTACTACAATAGTGTTCTTATACAATACAAATATCTCTTGCTAACTTTGTTATTAATACTTTTATTTCTTCAATGTAAAAATATTATATAACTCTGTTCCTTCTTCTTAAGTAAATACATCTATTCAAACAAGACTGTAAATAAAACATAATGCACCTACCAGTACTTAAAATAGTTAATATTGTAACAACTACTTTGCTAGTTGTCTTATTATACTGTACAGTATGTATTAACAAAAATGTTTTCTTTGATTATGTAAATTGGTAAAGAGAATGTAGATATACATTATTCTGCATTATTACTTAACTCTGATCTCTGATTTTCTGTTTATGCAGTTTGTAATACTAAATTTAGTTAATACTTCTTTTGATTTTAGTCAAACAGTAAAGGTTTGAATACTATTAACATCTATTAAAGAGACATTCATCCATCCAATTTTAATAGCCATTTAGTTCAATACTTTAGGGTCACAGTGAGCTGGAGCTTATCCTAGTAGACAGTGTGCTCAAGGCATGCTGTAACATTGTAACTTGCATTATTCAGTATAATGTAAGCATAGTAACAGAAGTGAATCATTATTTGGTGATAATAACTTTAATATGAAGCAGATGCTATTGAAGTACCAAAACTTGAGGTAAGATGGAATGACTGTAAATATCTAGAATATATAAAAAATATACAAAGGTGAAATTGCAAGGAAAGATAGTGATTATGACAATTGTAACATTTCCAAGATGCATTATATTGTCTTTCTGAAGACCTGTGACTGAATAAAATTGTTGATGACTTGTATTTTACCCAATAAAACAAACAACCACAACCTAAAACAAGTGCATAAGAAAAGTACGATGGTTTTCTCCAACCTTCAAACATTTGCAGCAGGGCTTAAGTCATCTATTGTACAGTAGGTGTTGTGGACACATTAAGGATACAAAAGTAATCAGTTTTAGTTAAAGAATTTGGTGTCCTTTTTCTCTAGAAGTGTTTTGAAGTTTTATTAAAGAAAGAAATCTCTGTCACAGCTTTCTTGCTTCATAGGGATAACTCACTTTAAACAAGAGGGACTAATTTCTTGTATCAAAACCACACACCTGACAAAGAGCACAGTTGAACTAGTTTAGATTTTACTTTCTTTTTACTTGTCACCATGGAATTAGTCTCTATTCCATTTTATAATTAGAACAGCAAGAACATTCATTTTCACCTCCTTTATTACAGAACTAGTCTATCCACTTCAACTCCACTGAAAATGTCATGATGCAATGGATTTGTCTATTTCAGCTTATTTCTTGTGTAAATATGATAAAAGAGATAAGACTGGATTGTCACAGAAAACACAAACATTACATTGTCTGAATACAACTCATGTTTGCTTCCATTAACAGCAAAAAATGTGAATATGGTCAAAGGCAACTAAAATAGTGAGTCACACTATATTAGGAAAACCTAAATTCAGTAAACAATGGAGTCTATAGGAGTCTTACTCCACTTACAATACCTTTTATACTTACATTGTATCCATGCATACCAACAACAAGAAAACAAGCAGTTAGTATATTTCAATGTTAGTGTGTTTCTCCCAGTGACTAAATCATAACATTTATTTGAAAGTCCATGACAGTAAGTGACAGAGATATGTTTTAGTAAAATATAGAATCCAGAGGCACTAAATTTTAAAAATGTATTTGCACACTCCTTCTGTTGATATACCCAGTGAATGATGGTGTGCACCATATAGGCATAAGTGATAAAAGAGGACTGCTTTTCATCTAAACAGATGCAAACTTTAACATACTAACATCACAGAATTAGAGAATACTGTATTCCTGTGCCAGTTTTGCATTTTGTACTGTTTAAAGTAAGTTATATGCTGAGAAGCATTAAAAGAACAAGAAATTGAATGTCTCTTGGTACATGAATATACAGAAGAAATGGTTCTCTACCGTTGTTTAGAATCTTACTTTAACTTTTGTTGCTGCCTCATTTCTCATGTGATAAGCAAGAAAATGAAACAGAAGAATACCCTATTGAACATGCAATTAATTACATATGAATACACAGTAGATGCATATTGTGAATATGTTTATGTTTGTTGTACCAGTAATGTGAGCTGAGTTTCTTAGATCAATTTGATCTTCTTTTATATGTTGTAATTATAATGTAAAAACAGTAGTGAAGTGTAATCTAAGCTCTTTTCACATAACAATAACAATAGTAAAAATACTGCATTTGTAAAATGTGTAACAGAAGCAAAAGTAATGGTAAAGTGCATACCAGAGTTACTGTACAGCAGCTTATCAGGCCAGAGCTCAATTCAATTTCTGTAGCATTAAGCAAGCTACAGAGCATGTCAGTCCCTCCTGCACAGATGGGATCACAGGGATTACCCCCCAGCACTACTTGTCCCCACTTATACAGCTGGACAAACATGACCGACTGGGTAAAGAAAATTGCTCAAGGGAAAATCAGCAGTGAACAGAAGTAAAAAGAGAACAAAAGACAATTACATTAACCCAGTAAAACAAATAATACTTCTCTGTTTTTATTGAGTGACTGTATGGCTAGTCCAGGCATGTTCATATTGTTGTTAATTTTCTACTTTAAAGTTAAAGCACATTTTTACAAATGCAGCTCCTTGCCTACAATGTTTCAAAATAAAGTAAAAATAGCAATTTAATCATGCTTTCGGAATCTTCTCGGAATGTTTTTTATGACACAAATTTACACATTTTTTGGCAAAAGCAGTTGCTGAGGCTGCAAATTCTATCCGTTATTGTTATTGTGGAGAAGTTCTGATGGAGGTTAAAATTCAAATGTCACATTTCCACTTCCCTAAGCATAAAAGCTCACTGGCTGCACACAGGCTGAACTCCCCCTTGCATGCCATAAATCCTGTTGAGCACACTGCATACTGTCTCATCACAGATGGAGGCATCTCACATGCTGACCTTACCTACTGTATGTTGGTTAGTCTCTCACTTCTCTCCAGTCTTGCTTTTTGCTGTCCACTGCTGGACCCCCCAGTTGCTGAGTCCCACTGCGCCCCACAGGTATGGGCACATGGTGCCAGTCTGCACCGGATCTAGGCCTCCTTGTTCACCTCCGATGTTGTCCTTACCCGGGCCTAAGCAGATGCAGCAATGTGTTCCCATCCCCATTTACACTTCCTTTTGGCTTGTGTCCAACCAGTCGGTATCAGCATTTTACTCTATCCGTCTCCCTAAGCTTCCAGCCACATACATACTGTAGCTGATATTCCGTCTCTTTTGGGGGTTTAGCTCAGAATACGTTCGTACATTCGTAAAATACATGGTAAATTCAGCAAACAGCAACTCTTTTCCATGTTCCATGTCACCCTAACCTTCCACTCACCCAATGTCTTTTACTGTCCACGGAGGAGTTCCAATCTCAAACTATGTAGTACAGTAGCCATTAAGCTTGACACAAAACACTCTACAATGTCAAAGTGAAAATTCTAAAGATGCTCCTAAATTAATTATAAAAACAGAATATACTTCATAGGTATTAATCTCCTCTTGAGTCAATATTTGGTAGAGACACCTGTGGCAGAAATTACCGCCATGAGTCTACGAAAGTTGCAGATCTGGAGACTGCAATACTGCAATTTTTGCCCATCCTTCTTTCTTTTCAAAATTGCTCAAGCACCTCTGATTGGATGGGAACTTCTGGTGAACTGCAATTTTCAACTTCTGCCACAGATTCTTGATTGATTTGAGATCCAGGCTTTCACTGGGCCACTCCAGAACATTGACTTTTTGTTTTTAAGTCACTTCAGTGTGGATGTACAGTAGCTAAATATTTTGAGTCATTTTCCTGCTAGAAGATAAATCTTTTCCCAGGTCCCAGATATCTTGCAGACTGCATCAGGTTTTTGTGCAGGATTTCTCAGACTTTGCTACATCCATCCATACTGAGGGGATGGTGTTCCTCAAGATGGGCAGTGTTACACTGGCACCAAACATAGCTTAGTGTTGAGGCCAGAATACTCTGTTGTCCACTAGCCCAGGCAAGTACTAGCCTGCATGTTACGTGGTTTTGTTTTTTACACACAAATTCCACTTGGTTCCGGCGAAACCACAGATGCTTTTTTCAGCTTAGTGTTAGAAATCCGCATCTGTGTTTTGGGGAGATATGAAAATGATGATCCTTGCTTAGCACCATCATGTCTTCGGCCTAATGGGTCAGTTATCTGAAGAAAAAAACGGCATTGTTCATTGAAGAGGCTTAAGAAAGTCATACTCACATGAGCATGACATTTTATTTCAACTTAATGTTGATCAGCTAATCAATATGCTTCCACACTGCCCTAAATGTCACTGTATGTTGTTTAATTATTGTCACAGTTAATGTCAGTGTCTGAGAATACAATATACTTTTTATATACTTTTCTCCAGTGTGACACAGTTCTATGCTCCCATGGGATAAAACATAAATGTATCATAACATTTGGGCTGTTTAGTAACATATCTTTGGCTTTGAATTGTTGTAAACTTTTATGAAGCAAAAACTTTCTTAAACACCATGAAATACTGACCTTTAACAAATGACAATTATTTTAAGGAAATAGACTCTGATGGGCATGATTGTCTATCTTTATTATTATAGTGTGTCAGAAGACCTTAACCCTATATTCATATAGCCTTTGCTGTCTGTTAAAATTGTGCATTTATTTGTGTACATTCTATTTATTGATTTTTATTTTTTTATCACTTAAGGAAAGCACAGTGGTGCAGTGGTTAGCATTGCTACATTGCAGCCCTGGGGCACTAGGTTCAATTCCTCATCAGCAGTGCTATCTGTGTGGAGTTTGTATGTACTCCCATGTTAGTGTGGTTTTCTTCCAGGTGCTCCAGTTGCCTCCCACAATCCAGTCCTAAGACATAATGGTAGGTCAATTAGTTTCTGGGAAAATTGGCCCTGGTGTGAACGTGTGTGAGTTTGTGTATGTATTGTATGTGCCCTGCGATGGACTGGCATCACACCCAGTGTGTATCCTGTGTTGTGCCTATTGCTCACTGGGATAGGCTTTGCTTCCCCACAACTCTGAATTGGATGAAGTGGTTAGAAAGTGAACAGATGTACTGCTTTTTCATGCTAGCACTTTGAGATTATTGACAGATAATCAAAATATAAGTTAAGTAGTGGCACAGCTACATATAATTTCAATTTTTTGGAATTCGGGATTTGTCTTCCTGTGTGATTGGCTGTATGTTTGTACTGTATGTAGGAGTAAGAGTAATGCTTAAAAACAACCGTAGTGAAAATGAAGTAAAACCGACCTACAAATGGATTTTGTTCTTAGTACTTAGCTGGAAATTACAATTTACAAATTGAAGTATTTGTATTTTGATGGTAGCTGATAAGCTGATGGTAGCTCATTGTATTTTTAAAACACAATGCAGCAGAACAGGTTAGTTGAGCTTTTGTGTAGCCTTTCTAAATTTCTCTCCTCCTACACAAATTGTTTTTTGTTATTTTAGATTTTTGTTTTATTATAACTGTTCATACCCTTGTCCAACTGCATTCATAAAGTGCTTTATACTGTAGGTTTAGATATTATTACTGTTTATATTTGTAAAAAAAAGGCATTAAAAATTATATTTAAAAGAATACAATTAATGTTTAAAACTAATTTTAGTTTTGACTTACTAAATAACTAGTCTCAGCTTGAACATTCAACTGCTTAGGAACATAAAGTCAGAAAGCTCTATTACTCAGTGATTGAGTCCTGACCTTCTCCTGGATAATTGGTAGTGGAAGTTAATGCTACCTTTATAACAATAGATGATCTAGTAAAATTATTAAATATCAAATTTAAGAGGGTCTCAGAACTGAGCATACCATACGTACCAAAGAAGTGTACATCCTATTGCTAATAAGTGCTATTGATTAGAAATCAATCAAAGCAACCCCAGAGAATTCAATACAGCACTCTAACCTATTTAGAAGGATCATATGGTTAACAGTGTCATAAGTATCTCCAAGATCCAAGAAAAAATAATAGATCACATGCCTCAGTCTAAATACACACTGTATGGTAATTATTTTCCTTCATCAGATCTGTTTCACTACTGTTAAATTATCTAAAACTTGACTGAATGGGTTCAATGAACTTATTTCTCATTAAATGATCTTGCGGTTGAGATGATACCACACTCTCTAGAACATGGTCAAAAAAACAGAGTTTGAGAACTAGCCTGTATTTAGACAGAATTGCAAGGACTTGCTTGGAGATCACAGCAGAGTCTGGACATTAGGTTGAGATGTCATGACTGTTTCTGGAAGTACCATAGTGAGAATGGCAGAGTGCCAGAGTTACTTTTTGTTTACCATACAGTGAGGACAGGTACAGTATATAAAGATTAAATATTGTTTGCTGTTGTAGCAGGAAAAAAAGATTATACTTAGTTGTGCAGAACCGTCTTCAAAAGGGACACAATCCAATATTTTGCTTTAATCCAGTTTTAGGTACAGATTTGAAGCTTAATGCAACTCTAGAGCTTCAGCTAGGTGGTAGACTTGCTAGATTGGATGGAGGGATAGTTCTGATTGAAGCATTTCTTAAAGAATCTTAAAGAAGAAAGATTTATTAAAGAAAAAGGCCATGTGCAGCCATAACCAGCGGAGGGGTTAAAGCAGGTGGTATATAGGACAGAGAAGGTGTACTGGAAGAAACCCTAGGCCACAAGAGTAGAAGCCTGGGGTATTAAGCAGAAATATAACAACTTTTGTCTAGGCAGGACATCTGAACAGATGCTGAACAGAATTGCAGATGCTGCTAACAGAGTCTGGAAAGATAGAAGCTAGGGCCAGAGCATAGCAATTCAGAATGATGGATACATAAGGGATTAATAGGGGAATTTTGTTGTTATTGTTTCGTTGTTCAATATTTGTATGTTTCTAAAATAAATAGAAAAAGCTGATCACAAAAAAGAATTATGGATATATAGAGTATGCCATAAAGGATGCCAGTGGAGACTGAAGGAGCTGAAGTACTGTAGATGAGAGATGAGATAAGGGAATGGAATGGGGATAAATAGGATAGCAGCAGGAAAAGCAAGGAAAGAATTAGGAGGATTATGCCAATGGAGCAGGCTAAGGCACACTACATGGTATTGCAGGCAGTGAAGTGGATGCTTGCTGAGAGTCTTTGCAGACTGTGGGGATGTTTGTGACTTTGTTCATACAGTATGCTGTCAGCAGTGTTTATCAAAGCAGCAGCTTGATAAAATACTAGTTCTGTAACAGTTGTCTTTGTTTGCATAATGCAAAAAGAGATTCCTCAATCATGTAACACTTTTTTCAACTTAGTTGCAGTCCAGAGTTTATAATATAGCACATTTTTTTAAATAGAAAGCTAACCTATTGCTGTGGCTTACGGAGTTCTTGTTGAGATTGTTCTTACTGGCAGAGATGTGGACATCCAACTGACAGGTTGTCACTCACTAGAGTCAGAGATCATGATGTCACTTTTGTTTACTTGAGCCTGAGCAACATGCCTGAAACTGATTTGCCCATACCTGATATTTCAGTACAGAAAAAAAAATGTAATCTCCAGTGTAATGTTTGTTGCATGTTGCAAATATGCATGAAACATACAGTACCATTTAAACTCACAATTTATAATCTATCAAGCAATGCTTGCACAGTGTTTCTATGTGAACAACATGGAGTAAACAAAGTATCAAACAAATCATAAATTTGTTGTTTGATACTGACAAAATGCAGAACTGAATACAGTAATAGTAAAATAATGGAACTTGTTTTGGCCTATCTTCAGAAATAGCTGAGTCATGCCAAGTGAGATGTAAAGAATATGTTTGTCAAGCAATTGAGCATTCAGCATGGAATGCCTGAACTGATTCACATTCCACTGGCTTTGCAACCTTGTGCTTGGATAAGGAGGTTTTAGATGTGTCCCTGCTACTGGGGGGGGTATTCAATCAGAAACTTTTATCAATCCTACTGTTAGCCAGTGCATACATAACTTCATTTTATATATTGTAAATACCATTTAAAAGTTTAAGAATTGTGCATAGAGATTTGCAGTAATTCCACATAATTCAAAAAGAAATACATAAATATTATATATGATTATTGTCAGTTTGGTCCAGGGAAATCTAAAAATATATATAAAAATATAAGAGAAGACATTGATGCTGTCAGCAGTATCCATACCAAATACCCTCGGGGCAGTTAGCAATACCAATTGAGTATGCCCAAATGTAAGACTAATTAACAGAATTTATGTAAACTGTGCTCATACAATAAAACAGAAAGTGAAGTAGTGAGGCATGGGATATATTTTATTTCACCACTGTATTATTGGAAACCTCTCTGACATTTACAACCAGTAGCTGCTTACAAACCACTGACTACAGCCACATTTTTGTATGCATGTTTTTAATATAGAATGAAAAACAGCACAAGTTTGCATTTTCCATTTTTTTCTCTTTAAGTAAAAGGCTAGAGGAGTCTGGCCTTTTTTTATTAGGTGGTGCGGGGTTTGCTGGGCAGAATTGTAAGCTCCATTCCAAAGACACTGGTCTTTGCAGTTACTGATTAGGCAAGATTTTATCCTGTCATGAAATTAACATGTGATGTCTTTGTAGTGCAGGCTAAAACTTTATGTAGAAGATTTCCCATTTGAAAGTTAATGGCAGGCATATAAAAATGTTCTGTAATCTGTCCGCATAAAATCACCCTGCAACTTATAACCTGCAAGTTATATCACCCTGCAACTCATAACTGGCAACCCACTGAAGCTACGCAGGTGTGAGTCTAGCCAGTAGCTCGATGGGAGACATTCTAGAGAAGCTAAGGTTGCTGCTGGAAGACGTTTTAGTGGGACACCCTGCAGTCTGTGTGGCTCCTAATGCCCCAGTACAGATACAGGGACACTACTGTAAAAAGGTGTTGTCCTTCGGATGATACAAAAAAATGCACCCTTGACTCTCTGTGGTCATTAAAAATTCCAGGATGTTTCTCGAAAAATTTAGGGGTGTATCTCCAGTGTCCTGGCCAAATTTTCCATTGGCTTTAACCAATCATGGTTTCCTTATAATCCCCAATTCTATGAACTGGCTTCATCACTTTGTTCTCCTTCCTACTGATACCTGATGTGTGGTGAGTGTACTGGCACACTATCTCTGCCGTCGCATCATCCAGGTGGGGCTGCACATTGGTGGCGGTGGAAAGGAGTCTCCATTATCTGTAAAGCTCTTTGAGTGGAGTGTCCAGAAAAGCGCTATGTACAGTATATAAGTATAAGAAATTATCATTATTAAAATTATTTTTAAATGACAAAAACTGTCAAAAAGAGACAGATGGTTGTATTACTTGTGTTTCACAAGGCGTCTCACTGGAGTCTCTCTGACAGTATAGTAGAATAGTAGAATTAACATTATGCTAAGTGTTAGGTGTTGTGTATTTGGATGAACCTGTGATTGTTTTTGGTAATGTGATGAAATACTGTTTCCTGTATATTCTACTCTGAGCTATATTCAGCCTGTGAGACTTAGTGTATAGGGCAAAGGTTTCCCTTACTATTGAAGTGAAACAGGTTAGCACATTCCCAAAAGATTACATTATTACATTAAAATGTCTGATGTTATGCATTTAAATGTATCTACTTGTGATAAATGAACAGTATTAAATTAAATTTTCTCTTTTTAAACTATCAATGATTATAGTCTATAGCTTACAGCCAGTATGAACATGATCAAAAGAAGGTTCTCAAAGTCATTATTCATTATTTCTTGTTTTTTTCATTGCCTAGACCAGTGGTTCTCAAACTTTTTGGACCAAGTACCACACCTGATCAAACCAAAGCATCCAAGTACCACCTACAAGTCCTCTTCTCATAGGAACCACAGAAAATTTCAATGACCAACATGAGCGCGTGCACGTACACACTCACGTACACATATAATAAAAATAGCACTAAGCACTTAACATTTCAGTGAGAGGGGTGAGCCTGTTTAGTCAAGCAAAGGTGATGTAAATTCATTGGTTGACCCTTGATACAATTCACAACTTTGACAGCAGAGTCTAACAGATTTTAAATCCTCAAGCATTTTCTTGACTGCCAAGGCCTCGCGGTGCATGCTGCAATGCGTCCACTTCATATCTGGAATAACCTCTCTAATTCGTGCCTGTTATCACTCTAGCTCCGTCTGTGCAAACTCCGACGCATTTTATCCAGTCGATGCCATTCTCTTCGATAAATTCATTCCGAAGCTGAAATATGTGCTCTCCTGTAGTTCTTGTTGGTAGTGGCTTACAGAACAGAAAGTCCTCATGGGAAGTGTCCTCAAACTTACAGGTTATCTAACATAAACAAGCAAATTGGATTAATCAACAGCATCTACAGACTCATCTAATTGCAGTGAAAAGCATCTGCTCATCTTAACGTGCTCCATCAGTGTACTTTTGACATCATCTGCCACATCAATAATTCTACGAGTGACTGTGTCATTCGAAAGGGGCAGTGGGTTGAGCTGTTTAGTGGCTTTTTCTCCACACATACTGTAATACAGTACGTGTCAGCTCTTTTGCCAACAGTAAACAAAGTTCTTCACAAATAGTGTGGAGCTTACCTGCTTTAGCAATCCACAAGCTTGCATTTTCACCCTGTTCCATTTCAGGAGTCCGTCTCAGAAGTTAAAAGACGTTTTTATTTCATGAGAATGGGAGCAAAACACAGAGATGCTCAGTGTATTTTTCTTAAATTAACCTAGAACAATCCTTAAATATTTTTTTGTTACCTGTCATGCTTTCCTGTGCTCACAAGATTGGCATTGTTCCAAAATCACACACATTCTCCTACCTCCGTATTTGTTGGAGATTTAAAATACAATTGGCCACGTATTATTATAATAGCACGTATTACTATACAATGGTATAGAATTACATAGTAGCTCTTGTGTCAACTCAAGTATTAGCTTGCACTGTATCGTAGTACATAGGCTGCGTATTTGACACATTAACTCATTTTATTACAATAGAAAATAAGAAAACCCGTCCCAATTTTTCAGTGCACACAACAAATTTCCAGGGTCATCTGGCGTACTATCTGGGGGCGCTACGTGTACCACAGTTGGAGAATCAAGGGCCTAGATGGACTGTAAGTGCTTGTAATGTTCCATGTACTGTATGATACAGAGTGTGTTGTCAATCAGATTTTTTAAATTAAGTTTTTGAAGGAAATAAAGAAATATTGTATTGTAATAGTATAGTCTATTAGTATTACTATACAGTATGTACTTACTGATCTACAAAATAAATATATTTTTCTCTTTAAAAAAAATTAATACAATTATACTTTTTGTGTATTTTGCAAGGTTTATGTCTGGAAAATAACCTATTTAAGAAGCTTTTCCAGACATAAACCTTGCAAAATACATGAAAAATGTATTTGCCTAAATGTCTTATTATTTTTATGTTTTTTTTCTGACTACATTCACTAGCTTAAGAAAAGGGAATTATGAGGTGCAAAAGAAAAGGTTTTTATTTAGATTTTTAAAAACTTTTAAATAAAATAATGTCAGTGAGTATGACAGATCGTTCCTTTCATTATATATACAAACGTAATAGGAAATTAGGAATAAGCTGAAAATTTTCAGACTTTAGGTTATTGCAAAAAGTAAATATCCACAAGAGACTGTTACTGGAGAGAAGATAGTTCCTGATGCACATTATAAAATATTTTCAATGATCAGAAACAAAATTTTCAGAATGTTCTGTAAAACTAGCAACATGACTTTTCAGTCAAGCATATTCCACTGTGATTTTCTTGTCCTAGCTGTTTATGATAAAAATAAAGAGGGTTCCTGCTTTCATTCTTGTAAATTACAGTAATGTCCATTCCATTAAATTCTCAGCTTGTCTTACCCACCACAGCGAAACCAACTGGGATACGCTATGTTAAACTGACCTTTAATATTACCCATGGATTGCCTCTGCTAAGTAATTTATTGAAGTTCTTAAAAATTATATTAGAAGCAAATCTAAATCTCCTTTTGTGTAAGATTCAAAAGACATTGGCAAAAAAAAAATAGAAATCTAACGAGGCAGTTGAATGAAAAAGAAATAAAATGTTGCTGACATGATTTCTAAAAAAATAGTGGGCTCTATATTCTAGTCTATGAACCTAAGTTCCAAGTCATAGCCCTAATTACAGGTCTGCTTTACTTGAATTTTGCTGCAATTTCATATGAATTTCAGGGAGGACGTAAACCAAAAACCTTTTCAGTATAATAAGTTTCTTCTTTAGTCTGCCTTTTAATAAGAATTTTACTTGTTGTTTTCTACGTAACAGGATTCATAATATGTAATGAGTTTTCCAGTCCCCTGCTCCTGGGTAGCAGGTTTGGTGCTTGATCTGGCTGTATAGCTTGTAGGGTGCCTGTAACTACAGATCGAACTGCATATATTATATACTGCATAATATATAATATATAATATATAATATATAATATATAATATATAATTGATTGAACTTGAGTTCTAATGGGGAATTGCTCAAGGTAACAAAAAAAAATAATACCAATAGTATGAAATGAAGTTATGCAACAATACTGGACTGTATTCAGATTTCTGAGATAGTCATGCTGCTCTGTGCTACAGGGATCATTTGGCACATAGCCTTTTATAGAAAATGGTGTTTCCCCCTTGGAAGCTGGATTGCTCTGCACTGTCCTGCAGTGAGATGCCTGGCCTTTTGGGATAGCGGCATGGCACATTTCTCTACTGTGTGGATAGAGAGAGGTGATTGTATCTTGGCACGGGCAGAGCTGTACTTCACACATGAGCTTCATGAAAAGAAACCCTTATTTGCTGTTGCTATTTTTGCCTGTGCAATAAAGAAGAATATTGAGTTCTCACATACTGAATGTGTTCTAGGAGTAATTATTTTTAAATCCAAATATTTGAATTCCAAAGAAAAAGAATCTGAGAAAATGATATATTTAAATTTAATTTACCACACATATGCATTGATTTGGTAGAGTTTGGGTTATTTGAACTTGAACTTGAACTTTATTGCCATATGTAACCGGTACATGTACTGGTACAATGGAAATCTTATTTACGGAAAGTCTCTCAATTTTTAAAACAAGTGTAAAAACACAAAGTGCAGACGGTGCATCAAGACAATATACAAACAGTAGACAATGTACAAGCTAACAAGTAAACAGTTTGAATGTAAACAATGCAGACATGTTAACAATGACTGGAGATGTACAATTAATAAATCATAATGAGGTAGATGGTATAGGTGTGGTCCGAGGGGCATGGCTAAATGTGTTTACCAAAAGCACTGCTTGTGGATAGAAGCTATTGAAGAATCTAGTGGTAAGTGTCCGTATGCTTCTGTATCTCTTGCCTGAGGGCAGTGGGGTGAAGAACTCATGCCCGGGGTGGTGACTGTCCTCTGTGATGGCCAGAATTCTACCATGGCAGCGGTCCACATAGAGCTGTTTAATCTCGGTGAGACCACAGCCGATGATCTTCTGGGCCACATTCACCATTCTCTGCAGTGCCTTTCTTTCTTGAGAAGAGGCGTTGCTATACCACACGGTGATCCCGTTGGTGAGGATGCTCTCAATGGTGCAGCAGTAGAAGTTCACCAACACAGGTACTGGCACCCCCCATTGTTTGAGGCACCTCAAGAAATAAAGGCACTGGTGAGCCTTTTTCAAGATAGAGTCCATGTACACAGTCCAGGTTAGATCATTAGAAATGTGAATTCCCAAAAACCTAAAGCTGGTGACTGTTTCCACTTCCGTTCCATCAATACTGAGTGGGCTGTGAGTGAGTGGCCTGTGTCTCCGAAAGTCCACTATAAGCTCTTTCATTTTATTTGCGTTCAAGTCCAGGTTATTGCTATGACACCACCTAAGCAGCTGTATGACTTCATCCCTGTAAGTGGACTCATCATCATCGCTGATCAGGCCTATTATTGTGGTGTCATCTGCAAACTTAATGATGCAGTTGTTGCTGTGTCTTGCTGTGCAGTCGTAAGTGAAAAGGGAGTACAACCTTGGACTCAGACAGCAGCCTTGTGGGGTTCCAGTTCTCAGGGTGAGTGGTTTTGATGTTATATTACCTATCCGCATCACCTGTGGTCTCTCGATTAGAAAGTCCAGCAGCCAGTTGCAGACAGAGTTCCACAGACCTAATCCCCTGAGCTTTGTCACCAGTTCACTGGGTATGATGGAATTGAATGCTGAACTGTAGTCCACAAACAGCACTCTCACAAATGAGTTCTTAGTGTCCAGGTGTTCCAAGGCTGTATGTAGAGCCAAGGAGACAGCATCATCAACTGATCTATTGTTCTGGTAGGTGAACTGCAAGGGGTCCAGGGACTCTGTGATGGAGGAGTTGATGTGTGACAACACCAGCTTCTCCAGGCATTTCATCACCACAGATGTTAATGCAACTGGGCAGTAATTGTTCAGGCACGCCACTTTTGCCTTTTTTGGGAGTGGAACAATCGTGTTTTTTTAAGCAGGTAGAGACAATGGACTGAGACGGGAGGAGTTAGAGGTGACCGTAAACACTGTGGTCAGCTGGGCTGCACATGTCCTAAGGACGCGGGGTGGTATCCCATCAGGCCCTGTAGCCTTACGGATTTTCACCCTACTCAGAGTCTTCTGCACGTCGTGCTCTGAGAGTTTCAGAACAAACTCGCCCTGTACACTTGGGGTCTTCTCAGCAGTGTCCGTGTTCAGAGCATCAAAGCGGGCATAGAAATGGTTCAGCTCATCTGGCAGGGATGTGTTGTTCGTGTCAATCTCCTAGTTGCAGCCCTTGTAGCCTGTGATTGACTGTAATCCCTGCCTCAGCCTCCAAGTGTCAGCCCACTGCTTTTCAAGCCGCACTCTGTAGCTCCATTTAGCGCGTTTTATGGCTTTCTCTAATGAATACCGTAATTCCCTGTACAGCTCTTTCTCCCCTGATTTGAACACGGTGGATCTATCTTTTATTTTATTGCAAATGTCGTTGTTGAACCATGGTTTCTGATTGGGAAATGTCCTAATTTTCTTTTCTGCTTAATGGATCATTCACTTGAGGCAATTCTTTAAACACCAACACAAACTAACCCAGTTGGTGTTACAAGTGTAGTGAGTAGGTGACTTTATGTATTAATAAACATATATATATATATGTAAAGGTAAATAAATAAAATAATAAAACTATAGTAATATTAGAATTTAGTTGAATGAACATAAGAATGGTATGAGAGCAGCCCTGATGGGACCAAATTCCCCAGAGACCTCTGGGGGAATTAACTGCTGCTCTTAATCACTTGACCAGTTGTTTGAAGGCAATTGGTCAGATAACAGTTAAAAAAGCAGAGGCTTCCTTTATCAGCCAGTGGATGTCTGCCATCTGAAAGGCAGAGGGCCGAGGGTCCTCTGTGTATGTTTCACAGGAGGAAAAAGGACTGGCAGAAGATGAAGGAACCCATGAGTTTTGAGAAGATAAAATTGTGAGTTTAAGAAACTCAAAAGGCTTGTTTTTGAAGAGTTTGAGTAAGACATTAGTATTGATGAGAAATGTGGAGAGAAACTGACTTTTGAACAATTTTATGAGAAGAGTCTCAGGGGAGACATCAGAATTGTTTGTTCAAGGTAAGCAGATTAGATGCTTGTTGTCTGGAAAGTTTAGGCAGGAGCTCAAAGAGAGAAAGCTTTTGTTTTGGTGTTTAGTTGTGGTGCAATTTTTAAATGAAAGGCACGGGTGTTTGTTTGATCCTCACCTATTTCTAAAGATCCCTTTATGACATTTAAAGGGGTTATCACAAGGGCTATAGACGATAGGAGACTGTTCTGGTTTGTACATACTGTAATTGTTGGTAGCTTAAGGATTTGTGAACTGTCATGAATGAATGTCACACGTGACTCAACATTAAAAAAAATGTTGTTTGAGTGATTCCTTTTCCTGGCAATATAATTCAGTTAATTTAATTTTCATGTATCCCACCTGGTCTTTGTCTTTGCAAGGTTTTCAAAATATAACTAGTAGTTAACTTTGTTAGTCCATCGCAGGGCACACCCAGACACCAACACATTCACTGCAGGGCCATTCTTCTCACCCAGAAGCCAATTAACCTACCAATATGTCTTTGGACTGAGGGTATAAATAGGAACACCCAGAGGAAACCATGCAACCACAGGGAGAACATACTGTACAAACTCCAAGCAGATATCACCCCTGGTCCAGAATTGAACCCAGAGCTCCAGCACTGCAAGACAGCAGTGCTAACCTCTGAACTACCATGCCTGCCTATACTTTTCACATGCTTTAGAAATAGCTTTATCAGAAAACAAATCAAAATACTGTTACAAATGGAGGGTTACAAAAATGGTGAAAATCGGGAATTGACCGAGTGGTTTAGTCAATAAGAAAAATTATAAAATATACTTTTAACCTTCAACTTGTAAGTGATTTCTCCAGAATATATCTGAGCAGCTGGTATATTTAGAGGCATGTGAATTTTTTGTTCTCTGGCACAACTTTGGTAAGAGGTGCAATAACCCAGGAACACTTGGTTAAACAAATATTTATTACTATTACAAGACAGAAACGACACTACATACAACAGAAAATACAACACACAAGTTACTTTATGTACAGTATTTACAAACAAGCAATAGGTTATTCCATGTTGAAAAGAGATGAAAGAAAACAACAACACTTAACCTTCTTCAGTTGCTAGTTTGCTCCTTGTTCCTTTGCAGCCTACGCATGCTGACACAGCTACTGTACCCACCTGAACTATTTACAGACAAGGCCTTTCAGAGGCCTAACATTCTGGTCACCCAGAAAACCCCAGACAGCTACTAAGCATTAAATGCTTAATGCCTACAGAGGCCACACAGGCAACCTGCAGTTTAACCTCTCTCTCTGCACCCTGGATGCCACAAAATAAATGGGAGCCTATATCCCTATCCATAAAAAGGCAACCTAAGAAGGAAAACTAAGGATATTTTTTTACCCTGGAAACCCAGGGTCCCTAAAATTACAGAATAGCATGCTCTCTCTTTAGTAGGTTCAAATTCTTAGCTCCAGTCAAGTTTCTTTTGGATGATCAAGAAGTGGGCCTCTTGCTTGGTGCAAGCTTCAAGTCCCAACTCCTGTGGATTCTCCTCTCTCCTCCCTGCGTCTGCTTGTTTCTTTTCTTTTTCTGTGCTCTTAATGTGAACTTATATTGTGTGTTTCTCTACTCCTCTTTGACAATCATGAAACCACAATTTACCTAGGTATGCCAAGGTAAACTTTACAATTGTTTCTGCTCAAGGAACCCAGACCTCAGCAAACTTTATCTGAATTCTAAGAGACACTTCTCAGTCACCTAAAGCTGTAACAATAATAATAATAGATGTAATCAAAGTTAAAATTATTGTTTTTACAATGCACTTTGAGATTGGTATTCTCACCCTTACAAAATAAGGCATCTAACACAGGGGAAAAATGTTCCTCCAATCTTTTGAGAAGTACTACACATTGGAGTTTCGAGTTCAACAATCCTCTATTTTGTTAAATATAATGATTAAAACATTTTAATTAAGTTAAAGTTAAATCCCTGCTTTGTTATCTGGTATTTTATTAAAATAAAATATCATTTTATTTTAAATATAGTGATTGGTTACTATTCTGAAATGTATTATGTTCATTTTAATTTTAATAAATAACAAAGAACATTGAATACAGTGACTGATTCATAGTTCAGTGCACTACCTTGAGAGTCAGACTACTCATTAAAATGTCAGCCTACAGTATGAATGGGCATGCCACTGGACTGTCATTCTAACCTTGCTCATCTAACCTCCCCTCCCACACATTCTCTATTGTCAACACTCTCCTAAGTGCTCTTACCATTTCTTAGTCACTCTGGAATTTCTGTTAATCATTTGCTATGAATTGTCAGATATTGTCCCCCCCAGGGTGTCGGATCATCTAATTTGAAGGGGATTCTAAGTTAGCCTTTCTTACCAAAAATATCCTCTCCCCCTCAACAACATCATCAAGATTATTCCTGAGATATTTAATCTATTGTGTCCCTTTTCACCTCACATCCCTGCATCTCAGCACGTTTTAAACACAGCTGTTTTTTGTCCTGTTTTATCTTGCTGACACTTTTTATGTTTATAAAAAAGCATGCATACAGTACTGTCTTCTATTTTAGTTTTGTTATTCTAACATTCTGTCCTTTCCAGAGCAAGCTGATCTCCACAGTCCCAAGAATGATAAGAGTGACCGAATCACAGCCTACAGTGTATAAAACTTATTCAACAATGTTTGGATATTTTTCACTGTAGTAGTAAGTCAAATGTTTCCCCTGCTCTGCTATTGAGAGACAGAAAAGTAAGCCCTGTCTTTAAATATATGAGGAGATATAAACTTTTTCTTTCAGCTTTTCATTGTACCTCAAACTGGTAGACCAGAAAGCTTGTCATAGTCCAGATGTGTCCTCTTCAATTTTACAGTAAAAACATTGCAGGATTTATCACATCATACTGTACAGTATATTTTAAAATCATTTAAGTTTTTGTGGATTCTTTGATTGATTAAATTATCTTAATAATGTAACATTAACTGCAGCTCTTTTAGCATATACTCTAAAAGCCTTTGCTCTGTATGTAGGATGGGATCTAAAGACTGGATAATGTTATCTATACTAGGCTATTTCTGGAGTATTGTGCACAGTTTGTAGCTGAGATGCAAGACATAAGTTGTGTAAAGAGGAGTTATGTGTCCTCAACATACTGCATACCAAAAGGCTATGGTTGGAGCAAGTTAGCTCACTGGAATCAACATTATTAAGAGATGTGCCTCTACTCCAACTTAGAGTGAAGTCTGTTTCAGTTCACAGTGGAAATATAGGAGCAAATGTTTTTTGAAGTTTTAAAGGACAAATTTATGCTGTTCCAATTCTCCTTGGATAGTGCTTGTTTGTATCACTAAATTGTGATGAAGATTGGATATTCTCATTAAGCGTAATATAAGAGAACAAATTATTATTAATCCTGTAATAGGACTGAAAAAAAATAAATAGTAATAAAAAAGCTTCAGGTCAAACATAGTTGCAATTCGTGGCACAAATAAGATGCTGTACAAATTTATGTTGTCTTGGAAGTTATAAACCCACCTAGATTTGAAATTGACTTATGTTTATTATGGCTTTCTTTTGTTTTGTATTTTGTATTTGTATTTTTCCAATTATTGTTCATTTATATAGTTTTCGTTTATCTCAGTTAATATAATATATTTTCTCCTTTTTTTTTTGCTATGACCAAAGTAAGCACAATTTTAATTTATTACATAACCAGCTCATTGAAATCTAGTTAATTTGATCAGCCAGAGTATTTCATAATCAATATCTGAGCCAATATACTATATTTCCTATACCATAAGAAAGAGCCTGCACATACCTCTTTAACTAATGATAGGAACATTGTACATTATTTCTCTCAGTCTTAATAAATTAAATGAAATTCCCAAGAAAACTAAATGAAACCAAGTAGCAAATAGAGATTTTTTTGGTAATTTGACTGAACATTAAACGCATCCTTTAATCGACAAAATAGCATAGCCAGAAGACATAATAAAGACTGAATTACTATGCAGTCCTTACTATGTAGTGGTTATTTTAAAAACATCTTTCTTATAATAGAAAAGATTATTATGTCTTTTTTATTAAATTCTGCATCTCTTCTTCAGGGCTTAAATATCATTTAGTAACAGTTAATCATAAAAATGACTTACTGTAAGTTCCTCAAAAAAGGTGCCCTGGGGTAGCACATGGTTAAAGGTTTAGTATGACAACTGATAGCAAGCAGATTAGTAACTGCTTTCATCCTTTCATGCTAGAGGAAGTCTTGATGGTACCCCCTATGGCCTAATAACCTCAGGGATTTCATTCACATATTGCCTTTTCCTCATCCTGTGTGTTATATTTTGAAGAGATCAATAATTTCCCTGCTGCACCATGATAAAGAGCCCAACTTACTGCACCACACTTTCTGTATTAGAGAAAATCCCTGACAGATATATTGGAGAGAGCATGAGCCTGAAATGTCAAGATATAAAGCACAAAATTTGTAATGACATCCAGCGCAACTAATTTCTGTTTTGATGTACTTAATTTACATTTTTGGATGTGCACTAAGCAGCTTTTGTCGACTATCAATCTGGTACTTAACAACAATAGATAAAAACAAACCAAAGCAAACCTAGAAAATGTAGACTAAAGCCAAGAAAAAAATGAATGCATGCCCATTTTCTTCATAGCTTGCCCATCTTTAAATGTTATTGGCACAGAGAATATAAATACAGCCTTACCTAAGGCCAAGGGCTGTGAAAGGCTTGACTCAAATGAAGTGATAAAGTAGCTTGGGATTGACTGCTACTACTTCTCTTATTGCTTCACTTTAGCTTCAATTTGGGCTCAAGTTCCCAGTTGTTAGCTTCAGGCATGTCAACAATTTTGCTGTTATGCTCAATTAAAAAAAAAACACTTGACCCATTTTCAAATTCGAGAGGTTTTCAGCCCAAAAACACAAAAGTCAATGATTGGAGACTGTGTTGTCAACAGAACAATACAAGGTAATTGGGTAAAGTAGCTTTATGTAACACTAATTGTGATGACAAATGAAAAAATACAAAAACCATGCTTGTAATTTTTGTCAATTAATTAGCTAAAAAACAATAGGATTTTGACATATAGAAACATGTTCCTCCAACATAGGCAAACACTCTATCTTCTTTAGGGTTTAAATAATAAAAAACACGAATATATGGATTTTTTATGTAAGGCTAGAAAAAATATTTCACAATTTTAATTTATCAAAGACATATTCTGCAGAAATAAGGATGGAACTGTTAATAGAGAGTGGGGAGATTGTATTCTTGTAACAGTATTTACATGTTACATAGTTTTCATTAGTATAAATATTTAATATACAGTACAGTAAGGTTGTATACATCATGTTAGGTGTTTATGAAGCTTCAGTGAATCAATGTTAAATCATACCTCTCAAATGGAGAACAATTGTACTATTGAGAAGGTAGAATGTACATTATTTGAAACTACAGAAATAAAAACAAATTGCTTCAGAATGTTGTATGTTCTGTATATTGTATACTGTATAGTGCTTGAGTGGTGTTGTAGAACATGTGATCTTTCAGATACTGGAAAATATAAAATTTGGTTACTGTCCATACTTTGGACATTACAAATTCTGTGAAATATTACAGAACATATTAATCATTAGGTTATTGTGTACTTCCAAACAGAAAAAATAAACACCCAGAGATATAGTTTTGTCCATACTTCTCTTTTAGTATTTCAGTAGGATATCCTGAATATGTTGTACTGTTCTTTTCTGCCTTTCTGCTCTGTAAGACTCTTAACTGATTTGGTTGTATATCTGTCATAAAGTTGCTCATTTTAACATGACAAAACTTTCTACTAATATTGTTTAAATTTTTTTTCTCTGAGACCCCATCCCCTGCAAAAACACAATGATTTATTCCTAAAATTAAATTTTGAATGTCTGCTGCATATTCAACACAACAGTCCGTTTTAAAATATGTGGATGATGCAACAGCACCCGCATTGACCAGTACACTCACCACACATCAGCTACCAGTGAAGAGGAGAACAGAGTTATGAAGCCAATTCATAGATGGGGATTATTAGGAGGCCATGATTGGTAAAGGTCAAAGGGAAATTTGGTCAGGATGCCGGGGTAAGACCCCTACTCTTTTCAAGAAACACCCTGAGATTTTAAATGACAACAGAGTGAGAGACCTTGGTTTTACATCTCATCTGAAGGACGGCACCTATTTTACACTATAATGTCTCCATTAGTATATTGGGGCATTAGGACCCACACAGGGTCCTACTCACGCAGGGTGAGTACCCCCTACTGGCCCCTCTAATACCAGCAGCAAGCCTTAGTTTTTCCCAGGAGGTCTAACATCCAGGCACTGACCACTGCTTAGCTTCAGTGGGTCAACAGTTGTAAGTTGCAGGGTGATATGGCTGCTGGCCAATCATTTTTGAAATCAAAATTTATGTTCTAAATAATGGAAAGAATTATTTAGATGTTAGTATTCAATTTAGATTTAAAAATAGAATTTATCAGAATATTAATGTTAGAATAGCACAAACATGCTGAGATCAGAATTGAACTTATTATCAAACATAATATTATAAAGAGAATCATTAAGATTCAGTACTGAAGATGATTTAGCTTTAAAGGAAATGATTTAGTAATGTAGACACCTGGTGTAGATTTATGGCAGGTTTCAAAGTCTTTTTTTTTTAAATAACTGATCAAAATGGCCTAATGAAATATGTTTTTTTGATACATCCAATCACATGACTTCTTAACTGGTTTCATAATAGGAAAGTTGTCTTGAAGTTGTCTTGATTGTGCAATGATATTGTTTTGGTATGTTTACTACTTTGAAATGTCTCTTACTGAGCTCCTTATAAATATTTGTAATACATACTGTATACAAGTTAGCGCAAATACTTGCAATGTTAACTTATAAAGGGGTCTTTTTTGTTTGCTCTCCTGAAGAGGTTCCTAGCCTGTCACTTTTGATATGCTTGGTTTTCATTGTCCCTCAGCATTTTATCTCTTAAGTCAATGACATGGTTCTTGATGGTTTCCTTTTCTGGCACCCAGTAGGATCCCATGACAGTAATTTCTACTTCTTCTTGCTTGTGTCACTCACCTGTTGTAAAGATGGTGTTTCTCAATCACTCACTGTCTCTTGCCTTAAGGTTTATGTTTTGTATCTGACATTAAAAAATCCCTCTGTAAAAATCAGAATTAAAAAATAAATGAAAACAGGCCTGGTGGATCTGGCACTGCATAGTTCCTTGAACTATCTTTTTATTTAGATATTTAGATCATTTCATTAAGCATGACATTTCTTTATGTAAAATAATAGATTTTATCATTTTAATTTTGTGGTTGGCATCAAAAGGGTCACTTTCGTGTCAGTTTCAGTAATTCTGCAAAACATGTCCCATTACACCTAATTGATTTTTTACTTCTAAGAAAGGAGCAGAAAATATGAATGCCTATTAGTATATGTTTAAAAATGATTAACTGTTTAGGTCTTTAATTGCTTGCAGCAACTCATTCACCTTCCAGACCCTCTTGTAGCTTTCTTCTATCCTCATAACTTATTTTGATTAAAAATATCAGTGGGTAGGCTATGGTTTGTGATAGAGATCTTAATGCAGGTGCCTGAAGGCCATCCAGGCTCTGAAGCTTTAAGCATGCATTCCATGATATGAGATGATGATAATAAAACAATAAACAAAAACTTTTGTCTTACAGGCTGTCATTTCTCTGTGAATTTTACTACAAAGCAGGGTTACAGCAGGGTTTGTACAGAACAGAGCTCCTGAAAGGGAAAGTTTTAAACACCATTTATCCAAAGTTTGTGTCATTCTCTGACTTGTACACGTCTGTCTTGAGATTTTGTTTTCCTGCTCTTTGCTTTGTTGGTTGACATTTCAGTGACTGATGTGAGTTTGGACTTGAATAGCTAAAGTGTTGTGATGTGCCTTTGAATGCAAGAGCTCAAAGTGTATTCAAGAGGAACATGCAATAGAGAAACATTTCACAATTATGAACTGTGTAAGACAGTCATTAACTTCCTATTAATTTTGACAACGTATTGAAAAACTGTTCAGCATTTTTTTTGCCTTCCACTTTTTTTTGATGAACAGACTTTTCCTGTTTTTTCTATAATACTTGACTGTCTAAAACTGTATTCCTAGAAAAATATGCAACTTTTTAAACTATGATTGAGGACATGAAGTCAGGTGATCATTATCACAATAAAGATAAGCACATTTCAAATAATGTAAGATTTTAAGTAAAGAAATTTCCTAATTTAGTTAAGAGGATGCCTAAACATCACATTAAAACTCGAAAAACCATCACAACATTACATATCACAATTTTAAAAGTCAGTTTAACATCAAATAGGGATAAACACCAATGCCAATCAGAGCCAGTTTGATGAAAAATGAAGATTCATCTCTAAAATATTTTAAAAGGTGGTATATTAAGTGATCTATAAATATTCAGTGGTTTACTGAATATCTTAAAAAGCTGTTGAAGTGTTTATTTATAAGAATTGACAGGCTTCTTTTTTTCCATTTAATGAATTTTCTTGATACATTTCATTTAGGTTTTGATTTCATTTACCTTCAGACTTTTCTAAGAAAATAATACATTCATTTAAAGCAATGACACTACTGCTATCTGCTGCACATATTGTAGGTATTTATCATAAACAAAAACATTTATAAACATGTTATTTCCTCCAACTGCATTACACTGCATTACACTCAGCAACAGTTTATTCTTTTTTCCAGCTGGAATATGCTTAAGAATCGCCCTCACATTCTGTAATTCATAAAACAATTTTTTGATTAAATAACACACTGTTGTTGAATTAGTTGAATATCAATTATAATAAGGAACAAGTAATAGGTTTATTCCATGCTGAAAATAGAAGAGAGAAAACACGTTTCGGCTGTGAAGCTTTCTTCAGGTGTGAAACTTCCTTTGCAGACTACTCATGCTGATGCACCTACCCACATAAATTAAAATATATGTGTTGTATTATACTTTTCTTAAAAATAGAAATGACTACCAACTACTGATCATCGATGGTGCTAATAAGTATAAGATTTACGTGATGTATTATTTTTACATTTTAGATAAGGGATTTAGATAAGAAAATATATCTGTTGATAGCTGCCAAAGTTAAAGATAGTAACATTCAAATTTATTGTTAAGTTAAAGTATGATTATATGCTTAAGAACATTTAAAAATGTTGGAAAGCAGAAAACACAGATTGCTTTGAAAACATTTATATTCAGCTAGTACCGTATGTAAGTGAGATAGTCTAATCTTTGAACTTTCTTTGATCATCCAAAATTAACAAGCTTAAACGTTAATCACCTTAGAAAAAACCCTCAATTGGAAGAAATACATCAGGATTAAAATCACCTTTGCATAATTAAAAAATACTAGACCTAAAGGATCTAGAAGTATAGACATGTTTCTTTCAACACAACTACTGTACAACATTATTACCAACAATATAAAACCAGATTTGTAACAGGTAATTGAACAGGAAGGACAAAGGTAATAATTTTAATGCAGTCAGAAGACAGTTTCAGGAAAATTAACAGGGAAATTCTGGATAAAAACTCCTTGCAAAATAGAATACAGACATTTCCTACAATCCAGTGTATCAAAAGAAATGAGCTTTGATGATTTATGGAATGATGCACAGATACAGGATTCTTTTAAGAAACACCAGCGGTCCCATGAACTTCAAAGACTTGTTTCAGCTGATACCGAAAATACAATTATTCCAAGTTAAAGCAAACTTTGTCAAATGATACAACAGCAACATTCAGCAAGATATATCGTATTGTAACGCTTACGGCCGACAGGCACTGTGTAAGAGCCAGCGTACCAGAGCAGGTGACGTCACCGCCCTTCCCTGTGATAGCAGGACTACAGCTACTGGGCTGTAGAGAGATCTCTCTTTGGCTCACCGGGCTGGGTCCCTGCTGAGCGACGCGGGAGTCCCGGGTTCGAGCCCCCGACGGTGGTGGGCTGACCTAATGCGGCAAGGGCGCCCGCCTGAGCCCCCATTGCGTTACAGTATACTGTAGTTCTAGTACTGTCATTCTTAACACAAAAATGGCAATAATTAGCCAAAATATTTTTGTATAATTTTGAATGCAACTCTGTGGAATTCTGTTCTATGCCCTTCCAATATCCTCTAAATTGACCTGAGGTACTGTCATCTCTACAAAATCATTTAATTTTCTTTGATTGCATTATGTACCACAGATGGAACTAAAACAATTATAACATTGCATTTACTGTACTGTATATAATGTAGATGACAGGGAAGTGATACAAAGTAGCATAAGATATGGAAATCTGTGTTACATCCTCTATGGAGTGCATTGCTCATGAGTCATGTTTTTCAATGATTAATGATCAAATCATTAAATACAGATTGTGATGTGTATGCACATTTGGGAAGAAAGCTCAGTGCCAAAACAAAACATATTTGTGAGTTTCAGAACAAGGCAGGTACATTCCTGTACATTACCTTCGCATTGAATACTTCATTATGGGAGGCAAGGTGGCACAGTGGTTAGCATTGTTGCAGCACTGGTTCCCTGTAGAGCAATGTGCATGGAGTTTGTATGTTCTCCCTGTGTTTGTGAGGGTTTCCTCCCACAGTCCAAAGATATACTGGTATGTGACTTGGCTTCTGGGAATACTGGCCCTAGGTGTAAGTGTGTGTGTCTGTGTATGTGCCAGTGTGTGCCCTATGATGGATGACTGTCCATTCGAGTTGCTTGCTGAGAAATTGGATAAGGTTCTTACAAAACAGAAGGATGCATAGAAACACTTCATAATCTCATGTACATTTTAATGTATAAGTACATCACAAACATTTGTGATGTCAGCATGCAAAGGCTGCAAATAATAGGTTTATTCCATGCTGAAAAGAGAAGAAAGAAAACACAACATTTCGGCAGTGGAGCCTGGTGTAAGGGCTGATCTTTTATCAGTGGGAGTTTGGTTTTCATTATGCACAAGAGGTGCTTATACTCATTAATGAAATTGTCAATTTAATTTTAAAAAGATTCAACTGCAAGGAGTAATAATATATATATACTTTTAAAATTCAAACAAAAAATTATTTTAATCTTGTTACACAAATGCTTTTCACTTCTAATGATGTGATTTTTTGATTGCATCATGTACATTTTCCTTGATATGGTAACTTAATCTACTATACATTTTCAGAACTTTTCTGAAAATAAAACCCCATGTATTGCTAATGTATCGGCAAATGTAGCAATACTGGAGACATTTTTACAGATTTTCACTTTAGTTAAAAAGTCAGCCTTTCTCCAAAAAATGAGTGGTTATAGAGTTGAAATTAGTTTAAAACTTTAGTGCACTGCCACCTTAGCATAAAGGAGAACTGAAAAAGAATATTATTGAAAACATTTTTGCATTGTGCTATAAACAAGCAAGGGTGGCAGGTGAATAAAATAGCAATGCTTTACTATTATAATACACAAAAACCATCATACCAAAAAGAAAGAGGTTTCAGATATGTTTTCTTTAGAATTATTAACAAACTTGATACTTTACCTTTATCAGTCTGGTTACAGGTCTAGGTGTGATTCATTCCTTCCCTTATCCTTTGCTTTCACTTTGGATTCTGACTTATAGATTTTTAAACAGAAGTTCTGAAACAGGTCAAACCTTATTTCTCCCACTTCCACCTACCTGTGTATGAACATAATACTACTTGCTTGCTCACTTGTGTGGATTTAGTTTAGCATTTGTTCTTAATAGAAACAGATTTTACCAGGCAACTCTGGTCAGGATTATTTATTTTTTTCTTCCACTTGCTCAATCAAATGCTTCCAGTGAAGTAGTAAGCCCAAAAAACTCTACCTGAGGACTCATTTTGTATTGCATGATAGTATACTGTGTTTGCTTTTATGAACACTGCATGGCTTCTAAACAGAAAAACAAAAGAAAAAGCACTGATATCGGTTACATGCTCCCTGAAGGAGCATGGAGTTCTTTTCTTGTGCCACCTAGAGAAGTATCTCTTCAAATTCTATATCTTCTCTCTTCACGGACAGCAATCTGCTCACTGGAGTCATTTTCAAGTCTTTCTCTTCCAATTCCTTCTTGTGTTGACCCTCCTCAGAACAATCCCAATTACAACCGTGCCCCTGAGTCTGCTCCCCATCCCTCCACTATGCCCATATATTTTCTTTCTGCCTCTATTTCCATTCCTGTCTGCAATCTCTGCTTGGTTCTCTCTCTTTCTTCTCTTTCTGGTCCTGTTTCATTATCAGTTGTCCATCCCACTGCACCTCCGGCCTCCTTCCATTGTTTCCATTTCTTTTCCCTTATTAAACTTCTTTTCCAGCTGTGCTGTAGGAGGCTTCCCTACTGCTGAGCCCCTCCCCAAACTGTTCCACATAGAGCCCAGTAGTTTGGCTGCCCAGGGTTCAGAACAGCTCCAAAAACGCACTAGCAGCTTTCTTACAGTTAACAGCCTCCCTTAACCTGCTCCAGCTCTGTACTTACAATTTTTTGGCTCAGACTATTGTGTTCTTGCATATTACTTTCTCTGTGTGCTGTGTCAATTTCTAGCATCACTTTTCTTGAGCTTAGCAATCCAAAATTTCCATTTGTTACTTCAAATCATTCTCTGCAAACAGTCTGTTACAGCTCCCTATTTCTGATAATCTCAGATTGCCATCCCTACAGACCCACTACTACTTGAAAATTAACAGTGAATGTCTAACCACTGGTGTCTACACCACTCTATCCATCCATCCATTTTCTGACTGCTTTATCCAATGACGGTTGTGGGGAACATACAAGCTCCATGCAGATAGCACCTCCAGTCTAGAACTGAACCTAGGACCCCACTATTATGAAACAGCAATGCTAACTGCTGCACCACTGTGCTGTACACAAATTCTCAAGTCTCTAATTAAGCCAGCTTCAGTACCAAATGCTTTTCTACCATTGCTTTGCCTTGTTCTTCACTGAGCATTAAGAATTCCTAATCATCACATTTCACCATTGAGCATGGGTTCTCTGACATTACATCAAACCTGAATTCAATCCAATTTAAGCATGCTCACTATTTTCCACAATAAAGGATTCTGCTTCAGTTTTAGGGGGTTCTCATTCATTCCCCTTTTTTCGCCCTTACTCAAAATTTGCTCTCCAGAGCATTGCGTCTCAAATTTTCTTTTTGGTCAGTTTGGGAAAATCTACTGAGGCTTTCTTGGGATCTTTCATTCCCCTCTTATGCATTCTATCTGCCAACTGTGCCCTCACTAAAATCTGCTTTATGGAGAGGTGTTGCTTTCATCCAAGCGAGTTACACAATAAAACTCTCACTTCTAAACAGGCATCTTCTCCACCTTAATGAGGGTTACCAAACTACTAAACTTGGGTTTTTCAAATTGGATCATTAACATACAAGCTGTGGATAAATTCACATAAATCCTTCTCTGATTGAAATGTCTTGATATTTTAAACTAAGCAGGGTGCTTGTCTTTGGGGCTGTGCTAAATTTTATACCACTTTATATTGTGCTGTACGTTTTGTAGGGTATTATCTAATGACATGTCCTAATACTAATTCTATACTAATTTTTGAACATTCAAAATGTAATACAAACCATTTGTAAAATAATATTTTACTTTGTGGTTTATCACCCATGCACACAGTCACCCCTGTTTTTTTTTTCATTGAGGTGAAATGTGTAATGAATTTTCAGACCCGAAACTTCTCAGACATATTGTAATTGAAGATTAAAGACAACTATATTTGGTCTGTCCTGTCAAAATCTATTTTATTCAGTTTCACATTGTGATATGTTCTTCTTCAGCCCACCTCTTTAAATTCAAATTGCCTGACCTTCCCCATTTTCCTCTGTCCTAAAGATCCCATTGCAGTGTTTGTCTTGTGATGTTCCCTTTTGATTATCTAAGAATGTGCCTTATCCAGATCCATTTTCAGTGTCACGACTGTGTCAGTATTTGTTCTTACTCCATCCTGTACTGTATATGATAAACCATCATTGATTTTCCCCTACCAGATTTTAAAAATATTTTTAGGCATTCATTCACAAATGTCTGTGTCTCTCTGAATATAGACTGTGTCGTTCCATTTCACATTTGAATTTGAAGAACCACATCTTGATTTTTTTGAATATTTCTCTAGATCTTCCAGATTTTGCTCAAGGTAATGAAAGCTGGTTTTGTTTTTCATGTTTTAGTCTTCACATTCTCTTTATTTCTGCTATGTGACAATTTGACAGTGAATCACTGGTATTCAAAGGACAGGCTGGTGATCTGTGTCTTTATAGTAAAAATAATTTAGTACAGAAATGAGGTGGTATTTTTGTATATTCACATTTAAAAAAATTAAAACAAGATGAGGACTACAGCAAGAATGTGAAGCACATTGCATTGTTTTGTCATTACAAGTCTAAATTAATTTTCTTCATGTTTTATTTTTATTACATAATATAAATGTTACACTTTCTTCAAGTTTAAGAATACTGTACAGTATATTAAAATCAGTCTCTACGTTTCATTGAAACATGAGTTCATAAGAACTTAGTCTTGATTTTATTATGCATGCTTGTGTCATTTTCACAGCTTTGGTCAATAAAGGTCAATGATTAGAATTAAGCAAATCTTGAAGTATTATTCTATTAATACAATATGTGGATACCGGGCATAGTTTTTCATTAAAATACCAAATATAAGATTGTAAATTCCAAGGGTGTGTTATATTCTACAGTTGTAAGCAAACAAACATAAAAAACATATTTATAAATTACTTTCACACATTTACAAAGTCAGTCTTGAAAATCAATTTACTTTTCAACCATTAAAAAGCACAGAAACTGCAGTGAATGTACCATGTCAATAACTGAGTAATCCTCATTAATGTGAAAATAATTATACAAATAGATCAAGCTAATAAAAGCTTGTAAAAAATCAAGCTCAACAAGATTTATTCTATTTGTCTAGGAGTAGCTATTGTTTTCATTAAAAAATGCCACACATATTTTTGTTTGTATGCAGTCTCTATGTTCAGCATGGAAATGGAAATGTCTCACAACTGCAATGTGTACTGTACTCCTTAAACATCAAAGAATATTGTTTAGTGTAACAAAATCATCCAAGTCACTGTTCAAAGCTTACATTATGTGACCACTACATGTCATTTCTTCTTGTGCTTTCCATTTAGGATTTGAATTCAGAGTCAATGTCAAAGGAATAATAAATCCTTGCATATATATAGTGATTTTCTGGGAACTCAGAGATATGAAACCAATTCATAAATGGGGATTATTAGGAAGTGGTGATTGGTAAAGGCCAATGGGAAATTTGCCCAGGACACTGGTGTGACACCTGTGTGTGACAAGCTGTGAAAATGATACAAGCACTCTTTTCGAGAAACACCCAGGGATTCTTAGTTTTTACGGTTTTACGTCTCATCCGAAGGACAGCACCTTTTTACAGTATAGTGTCCCCGTCACTATACTGGAGCATTAGGAACCACACAGACCACAGGGTGAGTGTCCCCTGCTGGCTAACTCTTCCAGCAGCAACCTTAGGTTTTTTCCAGAAGGCCTCTAATCCAGGTACTGAACAGGCTTACACATGCTTAGCTTCAGTAGGTTGCCAGTTGTGAGTTACAGGGTGATACGGTTGCTGGCAATATATCACATTATTTAAGTTGGGCTTGAGGAGTAAGTAAAATATGTTACTTCCAGGACTTTTAAATAGGTGATTTCCTTTGTGTACCTTAGAGAGGGACATTGCTGTGCTACAACATTAAATATCTCCCTAAGGAAGCAATTATCTTTTTGTATGCTGTTCTAATAAAATATTCTTAGCATACAATAGTATATTGTCTGTGCCTACAGGTTGTGGAAATCCAACAAGAAAAGGTTTTGCTTTGGTGAAGAAAGTTCAATGTTCCATTGAAGATGTTTGCAACTCAATCACATAATTATCATCTTGCAAGAATGAGAGCATATATTTTTCTTGAAAGTAACCGCACTTTCAATAAACCTACCTAATAGGAATGCATCAGATGTAAACTGAGTCCAAGAATTTAATTAAGTAGAAAATTAGTTAAATTTTTTATTCTTTTCTGTACAAGACAGTTCAGACAAAGGTCTTTGAGGAGTGAGAGAGCTGGCTTAACTAATTCCAGACTTTACTTCAGTACAGGCACCAAATTATCTTAATGGGAGTTAAAATGACAGAAGAGATAAATGCCTTACCCTTAAGTCATTTTCTGATAAAGACATGGCACTTAGCTGCAAAATGACAAATTCAGTGTTCAAAGTGACAAATCATTTAATTAAAATTTACAAGTAGTTAAATACTGCCTGACCAAAATAGAGGTAGTTATCATGAATCAATTTTGGAGAAGGAACATGGTCTTCACAGACAAATCGATGGCTATGAGATACCTGGGAATAAAGCTTGCAGTTCTACTTAGTGTGTTGTAGCTGTGGATGTGTGCTTTTTTATAGATAGAAAAGACAGTGAATGAATATCTTGATTAAACTGAGAAGTAGAAACTTAGTATTTCTTGTATTTTGTTAATTCCATCTAAAATCATATAGTCAGTCATGTTTTAAGATCTCGAAAAACACTCATGCAGCATAAGCACTGACAGCACAAATATTGATGATGAATAACTTTAACTGCTCACATTGCCCCATGGGAATGGCTGACATCCTTCTTAGAAACAGAAGTCTTGTACCAATAAAATTGATAGGTATTTGGAAATTAAACCTACTAATGATCTATATTTTATTAAGCTGCCAGCTGTTAACTTGCACAATGAATTCAATTTGTTCATGCCATCATACAGGAATTTTAAAAATTTAAATGCTTAGAAATGCGCTTATTTGTTCTTACTCAACTGTCATAAATGTGTATTTGAAATCCAAAAAGTATTTAAAAAATATAGGCTCTCATATACCATACTAAATTCTTATATAATACTCTTACTGAGTCTGGTTATCCTACTTACCTCTAACAGCTACAAAAACACTGTGTATTCCTCATTTTCACATACTGAAAACAATCTATACCTCCTATGTGGGCCTCAGCAACACGCAATAGTGCTGTATACTTTCACTTGAATGGCACCTGCTGATGGCTTACTTAACCTTGATATGGCACAATACATGTACTGTACTTATTCTTCTAAAAAATATCTTTCTATATAAATATGTTGGATGCCTGATAGATTATACTGTATTTTTAGGAGTGCAGGTGGAAGTAAGTTATAAAAAAGACATACTAAATTACTGACACTGGAGTCTCTCTGATCTTTTTTAAAAAGAACTTGTAGCAAACAAAGCCAGGCCTGATAGAACTTCTGTAATCTAAAAGAGGAATTAATTGCAAATCCAATCAGATGATTACAGATCCTGCAATGTGACTTACAATTATGAGCTGCACTGTTATTCAATAAATATTTTTTATCCATTTATGCCCTGTTTTCACTTACATTTACTCTCAGCCGATAAATTGGACAGTCTGATCAAAGGTATAAAAGACATACATTCAGGAAGACTCTTAAATTATTTTTCATTTTCACTTCTAGCATAGTTCCATAATGGGCTCTGTATAGGTTTTTTTTTCTGGATGGACAAACATTTGCTCTTCTATAATGGCAGTATATAGGAAGAGGAGAAGCAACTGAGCAACCTCAGAAGAAGTAATAGTAAAAAAAGTACTATTATACTAAAGTACTATTGTGAGAATATTTGAATTCCTTGTATCAGAACAAACATCATGAAAATAACGTGTAGTTAATACAAAAGCAATAAAAAAGTACCATGAAGATTGTATTAATATTTGTGTTAATGTGATGCAGTTTTGTGACCTGGAGATCAATATACTGTATTATAAACAATGTATGAAGCATTGAGTTTATGGGGGATGATCATGCTCAATTCATTTAGAACATAAAAACAGTTACAAATGAGAGGAGGCCATTTGGCCTATATACAGTAGTTTATTTTATTTCTCAGTAGATGATTGTTCCAATTATTTCTTCCAGGTTTTGAAATAATCCATGATAAAATCATTTTATCTTCATATTCCTACAACCCTTTGTGTAAAGAAGGGCCTCCTGTTCTCTGTTTTAAAGGCAGTTTGTAATCTGGTTTGTGTGTCACTGTTGATTCTGATGACGTCTTTTGACTTTGTAAATGCCTTTGAGGAATCTGAACTGAATCTGAATTGGTTCCCCTATTAGTGCTGTCTCTTCAAGACTAAAGAGACCTCAATCCTTTTAGCTTGTGTTGGATATTACTTTGAGCCTAGGAATGTATCTGGTTGTCCTCAGATTATTGCAGTGCAATGATATTTTTGTCATCATTTGGTGGCTAGACTGTTCAGAATATAAAGTTCAAACTCAATATTTTCCCTTTTATATTTGTAGCTCGAGTTCTACATGCAATGCCCTGCACTTGCCTTCATTAAGTTTCCTCTCCAGGGTTCTTGCTCAGCTCTGAAACAGGTTCTTTTGAATTTCTATTGCATCTTCTCTTGGGTTTGCTATTTCTTCCTGTGCTTGTCTTATTGAATCATTAGCTATATATTAACATAAGAATGGTTACAAACAAGAGGCGACTTTTTGGCTCTTCTAGTCTGTTTCTTGAAGGAAGCGAGGATATACAGAAGATTTCAACAACATGGCAACATGTTTCTAATACAAATATGTTTCTAATGACATCATGAACCAACATGGTTGTGATTATTTGTATCCACAACTGCAGAATAAGTGAGCCTTATTGATTTACATATAATTGGTCCAGTTTTGCCACCATTTTATGGATTGGTACTATATTAGCAGTTTTCTAGTTGATAGGTACTGTATTATTCCTGTCTTGAGAGGCTTCTGAAAGATTTGCATTAATGCCTTATAAATAATACCTCTTGTTCCTTAAATACAATTTGTAGAATACCATGAGACCCTAGGGATTTATTTATCTTAAATGCTTCTAGTACCTGACCTGTGACACATCAGCCTCTTTTATGCTAATATTATTTAATTTGAAACTTTGTCTTTTCTCAGGCTTGTGGCATAAAGTCTGTTTGTTGACAAACAAGAATTATTTATTAAAAGCATCAGCAATATTCTTGTTGACATCAAAAATATTTCTATCTTTATCTCTGACACGTCAACCTTTTATACATTAAGAGTAATTTACCAAGGAGTAATACATAGTTACTTTTATAGAGATAAACAATTGGAATCATCACCTAATAAACAGCCATAGAAGACACAGAACAAAAGCATGCTTACATTTTTGCAACACCATTGATCCACAATACCCACTGTAAAAGATTCAGCATCCTACTAAACCCCTGACAATACAGGTAAATATTGCAATCAGCTGCACTGGGCAAAAGCAATCAAAAGGAGGCACTGCAGCCCAGTCTTAAACGTCTTTTACAAATGTTGATGTATATTACAAGGAACATACAGTATGTCTGCTGTTACATAATTTCACATCCTGACAGCAGGGCACTTGAAATCTCAACTGGCATGTGAAATTAGGCATGGAATCTTGTATTATCAGTTTATTGGTAGGCAATTTTATTTTTTATCAAACTAAGCAGGGGGGACAGGAAATTGTATTTGTGAGAAACATAACTTTAGGAACTGAGATCTTAGCCATATCCAGCTGCACTACTCAACCATAAAGAAACACAATCATGCTGTCTCAGGAAAAATAATTCTCAAAACATTTTGTAAGTATAACTACAATCATTGTAGCTGAAAGCGTAATAATACATAATTAACTTTACTGAAAACTAATGATTTCCTTAGAATAGCTGTAAAAGCCTGATTTATTTTTCCAAAGGATTGAGTGCTGATGAATGAATTAAAGTCAACAGCTGAAAAGCTGCCACATAATGTACTTGTAAGCAGTAGTGTGTGAAGGTCTGCTGGTTCTTAAGAATAATTTGCTAGAATAAATAGAATAATCCTGACACTTTATTTTGGTTTATTTGCAATAAGCTTGAACACTAAGGTGTCAACAACTTCCAGGACCGAATCCATACTGCCTGAAAGTAACAATATAAACCACAAACATCATACTGTACTGTATGTCACTCAAATGAATATGATATACTGTACAGTACAGATAGGAGATCATACAAAATAGTGTCAAGGATGTTTTAGGATATGAGACAGAGGAGTTTATGCAATAGGTTTGGGTGGGATATGTGTTAGGATGGTCTGAATTCTATACTTTTGTATCTTTTAAAAAATATACATAAAAAATCCTCTGATATCTTTTTTCTTTTTTGTTGAAACACTAAAGAAAGAACTGAGATATATGGCAGGAACTTTAATCCTATTAATATATCCTAGTGATGCAAACTTTGGCACTCAGCAGTGCCCTAAATTGGTGCACATCTTTCTTCTTGGGAAGGCCCTACCAAAAGTCAGGAGGACATATGGTTTTTGCATCACAACTTGTCAACAGGGATTCTCATTCTTTCATTCTTTTCATATTCTCTCATTCTGTAGCCCACTTGCCCCATCATATCCTCACATTGCTTTTCATAGCAATGTCATGCTAATAATAACTCCATATCTCCTTACCAACTGTCTGATACATAGGTCACCATATGCATCACAGAATGTCTAACAAACATCTCTTCAAGGATCAACATTGCTATCTCCAGCTCAGTCTCTCTGATACTGAATTTATCCACAACACCAAGCCTTCACTCAGTTGGGAATCCTGGGCACGACCAAAATGAACTCCAAAAGTACTTTCAAGAACCTTGACATTGTCACTGACAACACCCACACTTTAACAGACTCCATTTCATTGCACATTTGATAAATTAAAGTTTAATCCCATTATCCCATTTTTGATCTAAGGAATTGTGGTGTTTATAATCTCCATACTGTCACAGTAATAGACAATTGGAATAAATATAATTAAAATTGTGGTAACTGAAAATGTCACATCACTTTTATTACTTACATTACTTATACAATTTATATCAAAAGGTCTAAATGAAATCAGTGGTCCAGAGAGTAGGAGGAATTTACCAATGTAAAATAATAGACCTGAGATAAAATAAAAATATTGTAGTACTTTCAGGTTCATGTGGGTGTGCACCCTTACCACTACCACTCCAGGTCAGCCCCCCCACCAGTGGGAGCTTGAACCCAGGCCTCCAGTATCACTCAACAGGGACCCAGCCAGCTGAGCTAAAGGGAGATTTCTCTTTACCCATGTGAAACTGAAAGCCCTACAATATACTGTACTGTACCGTTTCAATTGTGTTGCCACTGCACATATTCTATTAACCAAACTCTTAGTTATATAACAATATTGAGAATATTTATATTAAGAATGTGATCACACCAATATGTTTTTTTTAATATAGTACACTTATTTCAATGTAATGTACTGGCTGCTTTGAAAAGAAACTTAGGCATTCTGTTTTACATTACACTGGTATAATATTATTATATTTAGGTATAATACTTCTGTATGTACTGTAAGTACACTTATTGTTGGCCTCATTCACTTTGCGTCTTTATTACACCGTACACTGCAGAAAAATAACAATTAAATTGCACTGGCTTTGTCCCTAACTACAATATCATAAAATACCCTCAAAACCATTTACTGTTTGCTTAAACATTTGTTCTACCTTTTGGATAATTGTAAAGTATTTTCTCTATCTTTTAATTCAGTGATGTTTAAAAGTAAATTACAGTACAGAGCAGTGTCTTGCTTGAATACTGTATACACGCTTCCTGCACCCTCAAAGGAATACTTAAATTGTGATTATCACTGATAACAATGAAATTGGCTTTTTTATATTGAAAGTAGCTGAAGATTTAAGACCAAACAGCAGTCAGAGAATCAGAATTGTGGCTAAAATAAATTGGGAAAATGTAAAACTTGGCACCTAGTGTGAAAGTGGGCAACTGCAAGTAATCTTCATGTCAACATCTCGACTGGGAATACCTGTATGTTAAAAGCATTACAAGGTTCATGCAGTATTTGGGTTAGGCTTTGGTAAAGAACAATGAAGAGAGTTAATAAATGCAGAATGCTTGAAAACGTTTATCTTCCATGGAACATTAGTTTGAGATGACTGTGTAACATGTAAGGAAGAATTGGTTTAGATTAATACTACTGTATGTGACTCCGTGCCACCACAGAAGCAAGGATGAAGACTGAAAGAAGTGCAACTAATTGTAATTTACAAATGAATGTCATTATTGAAAAGGGGAATATTTTATACATTGCCTCTAGTCAAAGAATACATTAATTTAGAGACCAAGATGAAATATTCACATTACTCCAATGTAATTTTATAGGGGGGGCAATATTAATAAATACAATGGAAAAATGGAACAAACTTTCTAAAGAATTAACCTCAGAATTCCCATTGATCACACACAAACCAATGCCAATTTTCCTAGAAGCCAATTAACCTACCAGTAGAACTAGAGCACCCTGAGATAACCCATGTGAACACAGGGAGAACATACAAACTCCATGCAGATAGCACCCCAGGAACTGAACCTAGGCTCCCAGCATTTTAAGGCAGCAATACTAACCACTGTGCCACCTCACAGAATATTTTATAGGGATAAATTACTAAAGCTAAAAGTTAACTAATAGAGGAACAAATCTATCTACACATGTAAGAAGCCATATGTTAAATGAAAACCTTACATAACATGATGAATTAGAATACTGCAACCAAATAGCAGGATTGAGCATACAAAAAGAAACTCCTTTACAAGAACCCTAGCACAGCAGAACAGACAGAGTAGACATCTTGCAGGTCAGTAGTCTCTATCTAAATGTTTGAGGAACAGACATCTAGAGCTATTAAGAAAATTATTCTAGGAACAAAGATCAAACACCAAAACAAAATGCAGCCAGCCACCAAACTTAATCTAAATCACTCATAACTATTGATTACTAGAGGTAGCCATAAACGTTCTTCCTTGCTTTTCATTGGATGTGTACTAATATGAATCTGTTGTATATTAATTATTTTATTAAAACTTCTAGATGTTCCCATAATTATGACTGTCAGTGTATACATGTAAAAACATGCAGGCTAATAAAGGTCAAAATTGCATTCTTATATAAATGATTATGTGCATAATCGTAATATCCTAGATCCCTCATCCATTATTAATTTAACTGGTCCTAGAGCACTCAAGTTCTTCAATTTCAGCAAATGCTGACTTGTAAATGTCTCCGTATTAAACCCTACAATTCAGCATGATTTCTGGAAACTTGTAGCTATTTAGATTAAAGAGTTTCTTTGGATTCATGCAGTTGCTTAGCAACACAGAGCACTGTATGGAATCTTAAATGATGAAAGATTAAGAAAAACATGTGAAGAAACATATAATAAATTAACTGACAGACATACCAGTGAGTGTATGGTAGTATACGGTACAGATTGTAGTGAATAGTAGAGTATACTGTATACATTTATATAAAAAACACATACAGTATACAATATGTATGAGTTTGCGATCCATACATTTCTTTTGTGACTATTTTGATCTATTCCTTTGTAGTTCAAGAAGAAAGTTAAGTAAGTTATGCACCTTCAAGTGGATACAGAATATGTGCTTGGCTTTTAAGGTGTATTGTAAGTTTAAAAAAATCATAATACCCAAAATATATTAGTGTATAATGTGTTTGTTGATAACCTCAACATGTAACAATGTTCTGTTTAAATGATATATTGTTATATAGTGTTATGTAATTGCTGTGAACAGATGGCATGTATCCTAAACAAAACATAATTCTTTCAACAAAAATAAGGCAAAATATAATATACACTGTATTTTTCAGCCTCTAGGCACCTCTAGTTGTTATCACAAATACTGCTTCATCTGTTCATTCGTTTCTCACAAATCAATTCCAACCGGCTATTTTATAGTCACAGCATAAAATTGGTCTGATTTTAAACTGACATGTAATTCAAACAACTTTTTGTGTTTTCCCAATTTCCCATTTTTTTCCAGAATCTTGCTTTACAAACAGATAAAAAATAATTATGTTACTCATTCTCTATGATTTGTGACTAATATATTATAAATAACTGATCCACTTGAAAAATGACAATCAGTAGTATCCTGGTTTTGGGGGTATTGTTTCAAGTATAGAGTAATTTTCAGAAATCAGAGTTATGAATGGGATCTGTTAGAGAAATTACAAACTACAATAATTATCATTGATATAATGAATATCTATATGATTCTCTGACATACTGCATATTATCCCAAAAGAACAAAAGTTGTTTTAGGCTCTCGAATCCATTGATTCTGTTATAGTGAAGTAGCCTGTCTTTCAAATCTTGGATAGTCAAAGTGAATTGATTCATGGGCAAAACTGCATTTGAACCGACTTCAGACTTTTTTCAAGCAGGACTTGACTCAAGTATTCAGGATCCTCAAAAGTATTAACAAAGTTGGTGGACTCAAAATTTACAGTGTGCATTTAGAACTGAGAAATGGCTATTACAGAAATGGGGAGCAAGCTCCTCTTCAATATTTTTGAAGTCAATGCTACCTTTATATGTAAACGTCTGTATGTTCTTATGATCAGAGTTATGTTGATCTTTCCTGTTACCTATAAGATGGTAACACAAACTTTTCATAAAGCTTGGTGGTAGTAGAATCTTCTTCACCTCTCACAAGGTTAGTACAAAACTTAGCATTACAATGGCAATGTTTCCCTGCCTACAGTAAGTATCCATTTTAGTATCCTATGTCTAGCACAGCTGAAATATAAAACAAAATCCTTATCAGGTTGGCCTTATACCCACAAAATGATGCATGTTCACCTGCCTGAGGACATGGAAGAACATTAAATGAGAATGAGATTTTATATGCGTCAGAGACCACTTATTTTTATACTCATTTAATATACAGTAACAAGGACAATCAAAACTTTTTGTGATGCATAATTCTACTTTGTAAGTATGCTTTAGATAAATAAACAGTGAAATTAAAATCTGCAATGTATATTGCAAGCTATAAATATCAGGTCTCAAGATATTCTATAAATAACTTTATAGTAAAATAAAAAGTATGTTTTGGTACAGTTAAATATACATATGAGATTTATATTGTACAAATATTCTACAGTATGTCTTGTTTTTGTTCTTTTTTAATTTATAATTAATTTACAATTACTAACACGTGTAAGGGAAAGAAAAGCATTAGAGTAAACTCAAAGATCCAAATACAGAATTATTCCATTTTAACTTGATTCAGATATAAAAATATTTTTTTTAGAAATGTGAAGAACTTTCTAATAAAAATATATCCGATGTCTGATAAAAATATCAAATAAACTGTTGTTCTGCAGTTTCAAAAAGCCACTGTATTCATTTAATCTTAAGCAACCAATACACATCTCTTGTTTATTTTTCTTCATACATTTTTAAAGTTATTTAGAAGTATAATATTGTAAACACACAAAATATTCAAGTCAAGTACAGTTGCAGCCAATCAGAACGTGCGGTATTTCTTCCGAATACCTAAAGTCTCTCAAATACATAAAAAATATAACATAATACTGTAGGTCAGGGTATCCATGGATGGATCTGTGTATAGCTAAAAATAAAAAAAGTACACATAAGAATCCCACATTCTTCATAAACATTTTCAGCATCATTCTTCAAATACATTGGTGGCTCAGTGGTAGGACTCTGCACTATCATGTACAAGGGTCAGCATTAAATTCCATGGCCTGAGTTATATTTCCTAACAAAATGTTCCTTGGGCATAGGTAACAGTCTCTAACAATAAAATAATTTGTAAATTATATTCACATTTCTGATATTAAGTAATAATATTCAGAAATGTGAATTCAGACGTTATGAATGAACCTCTAGACCAACAGACCAAAAATCTCAAGGTTCCTCCGAAACAGCAAGAGAATTTAATGGTCTCTCAAACAGAAAATGCAATTGATATAATTATATCAGTTATACTGTATAATGTATTACTGTATTATTATATAAGTAGATTTAATTATCAAAGATGTTAGGAATAGTTGTTAGAAATACACAAGAACAACAAGATTGCGATTGTAGGACAGCACTTATTTCATCTGAACTTTTCTGTTGTAGCATTGGAGGGTGTGTTTTGTGCCTTGAGTGTGTCATCTCACAGTAGCGGGGAGGGGGTGTGAGCTTTTATTTTCACTCTCTGTCTTCACTACAAATTTCCAGTAGTCACTGATGCAGCTTCGGCTGAGGAACAGCAGTTCAATTATTAGGGTTCTATCTGTGTGGAGTTTGCATGTTCCCTCTTGCTAGCCTCAACTCTGTCCTGGATAAAGCTGTTAGAAAATAGATGGACAGGTGGATTTACACCTGGAAAAATGTTCCAATTTAATTGCAATACAGAATATATTAATAATAATACAAATAATGAATGAACATGAACGAATTATAAAACATGAATGCTGTCAGTGGCACGAATAAAAACAAGCCTTCAAACTAAACTGTATACAGTAAACACAGTATATTCTTATTATTATAATCTAGAATAACAAAATGGTATTAAAAAGGCCACAGAAACATGCACTGAAACCTGCAAAAGGGTCTGTGTTCCCACCCAAAACTCAAATTATACTGTTAACAAATGGAGTGTTCAGTGCTGTCTTTTTGCGTTGAATAATCATGGGGGGAGAGGTGTGTTGGGGAGGGCATTGTCATGTTTTTTTTTTCTCCCTATCCTATTTATTTAAACCACACTGAGCAAATTGAAGAGATGTGTAGCGGCAAGGCTTATTAAAATACAGGAATTAAGTTTTCTGCTCCCTTGCCAGTGAGGCCCCATCTCTCTTCATCTCTGTGGTGCAACCACAGAGAAGCTATTCATGCAGGCTGATTTAAAGATGTTTTCTTTTGATAAGGTACAGCTCCCAAATGGGGATGCACTTAGCTAAGCCTGGCTATCATGATCAATGATCATCCATTGGCGCCTATCTGTCTAGGGAGTGCCAGATGGACATCTGGACTGCATTCCTAAGTGTCAGGAGTAAGTGACTCATATCTCACCTTGATCAACCAATCAGGGACTGGTAGGGCCGAGTAACCCACATGGGTCTCTGATGCCCATGAAACTTTCAGTCAATGAATGAGCTGAAGTTCCTCCAGGTAAAAACAGAGGGCCTGAGAAAGAGAATTCCAGGGCAGGACGGCCCAGGAGCAGAAAGGCTCCCAAGGGCAGGACATTCTTGCAGAGCGCCTCCTGACCATCCTGAGACTGTGTCCGCCAGTGTGTCTGAGTGCCAGAACTTTCCTTTGTTCTAAGAGTCAAAAGCGGAGGTAGCCATGAGTAACCAAAGGATCCACCTGAGGTTAGCATCAGCAGCAAGCCTTGTGAACAGGTCGGAACTGTGGACAGCTGAATCACTATTCAGAACTAGCTTCACCAGGTTTTCTTCCTGACCTGCTGGGACCCACAGTCATCTTTTCTCCTGTGCACAACTTTGCTAGTTAAAGCCAACACTAACTAGCCGGTCTTCAGAGAGCATCAGCAGCGCACCGTCGCAAGCCGCACAGCACAGCCTGGCACGGAGCAAGAGAGCGCGGATTGGACAGCAACAAGCCTGCAACTGCTTCTTTGTGCCCGCAGGAGATCTGAATCCCCAGAGATTGGATGAGTATTCAACTTCAATCCATTACAGCTCGAGAATTCAATTGTTATCCCAACCAGTTGATATCAATTTAATTCCTAAGAGTTATTTACTTGTTTTGAGTATCTAATGTAGAAGTTGTAACCAAGTTCATTCAAGAAACGGTCTAAATAAATGATATACTGAACGTATGTCCTCTTGGTACAGATGCAGCCATTCAAAGTGCGCGGTACAAACACGTACCGGAGGTACTTAGGTGGCTACGGCTTCGCGCATTTTGACGGAAGATGACGCGCTGTACCGCGGTACGTGATTGGTTGACCGACAGGGGCACTCGTGGTCCGTTGGTCTGTCGTAGAAAGATTTACAGTAAACGTCTTTACTGTGCCCGTTGTAGTATTGAATATTCATATGGAATTTTACCACTGAAGGGAAATCTTAGTAGCTGAGCATAAAAAGAATAGGAGGATACTGTAACGCGTGTGAAGGCCATAAACAATATTCATTTTGGAACATAAACATACAGTATATGGCTGGTCTTGGTACTTTAAAGAAAAAATACACACCAGTATTCCATTTCTCCCTAAACATTTTAAGCATCGAAGTCTTTAACTAAAGAGATACTGGAGTCAACAAGCATACTTTTAGAATTTGATTAAAAGGGAATATAATATGGAATCGCGTATCTAAAGAAATTAATAACAATATAATTATATTCATGTACCGCAACACAAGAATAGTACACGCTGTACATTGTCTGTCGATAATGTTTCTGTAGTGCTTTTTCAGCACTCTGCATGTGACCTTGCCGGTGGCGCTGTGGGTTAGGTTCCTGACTCCCATGTCACACGGTCTGTGATTGAATCCCACTGGAACTATGACTTTTTTTTTTAACAAACATTTCTTTGAAAAAATGAAACGTTTCTCTTGGTCAGAGATTAAATAAAACCTCACTCGCACCAAACAAATTTATATTTCTATATATCACAACATGATCGAATTTAAGTCTTTTTTAATAACAATGAATAGTCACCTATGCGTTCCAAAATAAACATTTATATTGATTTGAATTGCGTTTTGATTTAAATCGTAAACGCCTGTTTAAATATATGTGTTTAAAGGCGATATATAAAAGCGCTGATTCTTATGGAATGTGTTCCGCCGGGGATTCCAAAAATTTATTTTTTTTAATCGCGTATCTACGGAAAATAGCAGTATAACTTTGTTCATGCACAAACAGTGGCATGTTACATTATTAATTTGGGTGTCTCCTCTTGCCAGAAAGCTCTAAATTGCATTTTGAGTGCGGTTTTTGACTTTTTCTAAATTGCAACCCATAAATAAAGCTGATACAGTTTAGACTTACTGTATTTTAAACTGTATTACAGCAGCACATTGGACAATGCAACGTAAATTGCAAAAATGCTCTTGGAATCTCTCCAAGCCCTACTTTGTCAGGCATTTTCTTTTACTGCAACGGACATAAAAACTCTCTTGCTTTTAACAGAGCAGGAAGGACGTCCTGAAAGCAGGACGATTTCAGGAAGCTTTCTGGAGCAGCACTGTCAGACCTGAGCGCTGACAGTCAATCTGGACAAGACCAGATTTATGGTTTCCCAGAAAAAAAGCCAGACCTCCAGAAAGCTTCCTGAAATAATATATATATTATATATAGAAAGATATAATGATGTGTTCCCGCTTACACATCGCACGACTTTAAAAGCTAGAAAAACAGGTTTCGATTCACATTATCTGGTGAGCCTTGTTTTGTCAAAGGACAGTGGTACAGCAAGGAGCTCAGTCAATTCAAACAAGTTCAGTTTAAAAAAAACTGCAACGGACATAAAAACTCCCTTGATTTTAACAGAGTGTTTCATAATTGCCAACTACGAAATTTATTTTAACTGCGACAATGTGAATCACATTTCTTTAATGTGAATCGAAACCTGTTTTTCTAACTTTTAAAGTCGTGCGATGTGTAAGCAGGAACACATCATTATATCTTACATATGAAAAATACATAATATAGCTCCCAAACAAACGCAAATGTGTTTTTAATAAGATGCTTTTATTCATTCATAATCCGATGATCTCAGGAAGACTAATGGGGGTCTGTTTTTTTTCTGGAAAACTGGTCTTGTCCAGATTGACTGTCAGTGCTGAGGTCTGACAGTGCTGCTCCAGCAGCGCCAGGTTCTGCCGCAACCTCTGTTCTGTGGGCAACAGCAGGACCAGGTCGTCTGCAAAGAGCAGGAACTCGATTTCTGTAATTAATGCAGATCAGTAAATCAAGGGACAAAACAGTTATTGCGCCCGGCTCCTCAATGGGCTTTGACGTGCTAATGCGTTCGTTTAACAGTCCGGGTGTGGCAATGTTTTTTATTATTGTTATAGAGAAGCATGATCAGATTTTCCCCGGTTCAGATAAAAAGATCTAAAGTACTGTACTCTATACTAGTTTGTCACTCTTCTCATCCCCTCTTTGCTAAATGGCTTTTGAATAGAGTCACATGAAGAGAGAGGTGAAACAGCCCTACACAGCCCTGTCGCAGTACACAAATATAATTATATCTTATTAATTTCTTTAGATACGCGATTCTTTTAATACAGTCTTTGCTGTGCTCTAGAGGATCCTTGTGATATTTCGAGCTCTGGTTGAATGATAAGTGTCGCAGTTTAAATAATTTTCGTAGTTAGAAATTATGGAACGCTCTGTTAAAAGCAAGGAAGTTTTTATGTCCGTTGCAGTTTTTTTGCAACATGAATATAATTATATCGTTATTAATTTCTTTAGATACGCGATTCCATATTATATTCCCTTTAATCAAATTCTAAAAGTATGCTTGTTGACTCCGGTATCACGTTAGTTAAAGACTTCGATGCTTAAAATGTTTAGGGAGAAATGGAATACTGGTGTGTATGTTTTCTTTAAAGTACCGAGACCAGCCATATACTGTATGTTTAAGTTCCAAAATTAATATCGTTTATGGCATTCACACCCGCTGCAGTATGCTCCTATTCTTTTTATGCTCAGACACTAAGATTTCCCTTCAGTGGTAAAATTCCATATAAATATTCAATACTTAAACGGGCACAGTTAAGACATTAAATATACATATACATACTGTATACAGTACAGTTTGCATACGGTAATATGTTTATGTCCCTAAATCAATCTCTTTTATGAGCATGTGAAAGGCATGGTGAATCGATTCTCAAAAAGTACTGTACTTTGCATGATTGGAAACAAATGCGTGATTGCGAAATGCTGTGGTGTTACTTTTACAAAGATGGTCAATGAAAAAAAGAATGTGGACCACGGCAATACTTTGAGTTTACACTTATAGCTTTCCAAGGTCATTCATTATTAATACTATTAGTAATATCTTCGTTAAAGACTTTGATGGCGACAGCTCAAACATGAGAGGTTGAGCTTTATTAGCTCCACCTTGCGGAAATTCCGGATACTATTATTTTGCTTGCAGTATTATAGGAGAATTTACGGTAACTCGCGGTATTTACCGGTAACTCGCAGTAGACTGCGTACAGCGTACCGGAAAATAATGCGGTATCGCCCGCGCATTTTGAATGTCTGCATCTGTATATGTAACTGAATGAATATATTTATGTATTCTGATAACCCTCACGATAAGATCTGTTAGGTTTACATGCATATTTTATGTATTAATAAATGTATCCTCGTGTATTAGTACCTGTGTGTGTGCGTTGTTTGAGTTATATCGCAAGGTTGGATTCTAAGGCCATTAAAAGAATCATTTTGTGACTTACTGCTACAATTAATAATTGTCCCAGTAAATGCCCAAACCCCTACAGAACCGGTGCCTCGTGAGAGCACACTACAGATGTAAGGAGCATAATTAGTTGGACAATGCTGCAATTAAGTTTTGCATTCTCTGGTTCTTGTCTAAAGAAGGCTTTGGAGTAGTTTACAACCATTTTTATTTTTTTTATGATACAACTTTGGTGCAGTGGCAAATTGTAAGTAATTATAAATAAAATGACGTTGTAATTTGTCAAAATATATTCTAATGTTTGCATTTACATTTTTCTTAATTGTGTATATGTATTTCAGTATATTAAATATTCACTTTACATTCACAATCACTTACTGTTAACATAGTGAGTATCAGATATGACAGCCTCACAAGCCCCCCAGGACAGATTGCAAAGCATTAACTGCCCAGTCATTAGTGTTAACTATCCAGTCACTGCAAAACATAACTATAACAAATTGTCAGGTTTCACCCTCTTTTGTAACAATCACGACATTTCCAAAATATGAAGCTTCTTAATTAGTTTTTTGAAGTATTCAATGCCAATGCCAGCATCATGCTGTGTTTACTGTATATACAGTATATTTATATAGTATACCCTCAACTAATTGTACACTATTGGTTTGGTATATACAGTATGTGGATATACAGTAACTTCACGTGATTTGTGCACGTGGCATGTTGGGAATGTAGTCTTTGTTCACGTTTAAAACTACAGTACAGGAAAAGTGAGTCTTTTTATAAAACAGGCTATTTGATTGCTGATTGCCTTATGTTAAAGCACAATGAAAAATGAAGAAGAGGGCAAAGGACTGTAAATTGCATTATAACAAACATGTTTGTTAAAGAAGTTCATGTAGGAAGCTGGATGAATGCATTGGCTGCAAAGGAACAAGTAAAGTTTAATTCCATGCTAAAATTTGCAGCATTTCAGGAAATAACCTTCAGTTGTTCTTACTATTCATTAAAACAAAGTATGCAGGTCTGAAGATTAACTCCTCTATAACTCTTCAGCTTACAGAAAAATCCCCCCTTAATCATGAAACCATCACTTATAATAATTTATCCAGATACACACTCACGGAGGAGCTAATTTTCCCAGAAACAATTAACCTCCCAGTATGTCTTCTCAACTGCAGTTTGATATAATTATTATATAAATATACAGTACACACAATATAGTACTGTATGGTTTTAAAGCCACTACAGTGTGATACTGTATGTGCGAAATATATCTTTATTATAAAAAATTAAAGTTAAATTGGTACATTAATACTTGTTGCTGAAAGTTGCATTTAGACAATACTGTATACAGTATAGATTTTCTTAATGCAGATGTAAACCTGAAAGAGGCACATCATGCTCACAAACTATAATAAACTATTTTTATATATATATAAATATAATATATATATATATATATTCGGTTATGTAAAAAAAAGTAATGATCTGTCCACAATTTGAACTGCTCACATTCTGAGTGGCAGGTGCCCATCTAAACTGCTGTGCTAAACTACCACTTGGGTGCAATGTGCTACATTACAGTTTATGAACATTTCATTATCCTTTACCACTATAAGGACATTAAAATAGGTTAAAATTAATGTCAAAATGTTTACAAAATATCCACGTGTGATATTTTTAGCTGCCAGAATTTCTTTTGTTACATTATTTCATATTAATATCCCCTATCTAATGGTATTAAATCAGTATTACAACATTTTTTACAACAAGAACTGCAAGTATTCTTAATATATATTCTTAAAAAAGGATAAAACATTATAGCTTTTTATGAAGCATATTGACTTGATATAGTTAGAACAATCAAATCAAACCTTTTCCAAAATAACCACATGAGTTACTAAAGCGAGTTAAAGACTTTGATACATAAAAGGTTTATGAAGGCGTGGGATACTGTTGTGTACTTTTATATTTAGCTACCACTACCATCTACTGCATGTGCATTAGATGTACAGTATATTATGTATGAGACCGTATGGCTTTTTATAAAATGGATAGTTCCGGTCATGAAAGCTGATTGGCTAACGCACGTTTGATGTCGTGCAATAATGTCCTAAAATATGCACACCCCAGAAGGAATTTTGACTTTTTATTGTGTGATAAAGAAATATCAATGCGCTGACTGATAAAAAACAGTCTATCAAATCAATCAACCTATTCTATTTTTGTAGGTACACAAAGGAACTGATGGGCGTCAATTAGCTTCCAACAATGTTGCCAAGAATATGTAGAGCAGCTAGAACAAAAATGTACACCAACCACTGCCTCCGTAGCACAGTGGTGTAGAAAGTATCAAACGCTTGGTAAGACGCAAGGGAGATTATGTCTGTTAGTGGACATAAAAACGAGAGTTCACTAAGGAGTTACTGGAAACCCAAATTTAATGAAAGAAAGCGCTGAAGTGATATCCCGGCAGGCACCAGACCAGCAGCAGTGGGAACACTTTCCCAGCGAAAAAGAAAATGCCTGATGAACTAGGGATTGGGCAGTTTTTCAATGCTTGTACGATCAATGGAAATGTTCAAATAAATGTCCACAAGAAGTATACAAAAAACAAGTAATTTATTCCTTTATCATATTGGTTAGCAAATGTCCTCTCTTTGCTAGTTAATATTACTTGTGGCTGTGTTTCTGCGTTGCGTAGCAACAAAGGGCTATATTCTCTGGTGGAGGAATGTAAACAGATTCATTTTCTTATTAAATACATTTTTAATTAAAAGTCATTCTATACAGCAATCGCATATTTGGCAACTGTTTTATAAAAGCAATAAGGCACTCGAGGCCTGTGCTATATTGTGAATATAGTCAGTTAAAAGGGTTGCCGGACCGATGCAATGCTTTTTAACTGTGACTATATTCACAATATAGCACAGCCTCTCATGCTTTATTGCTTAAATAGACACTACAGTACAGTATGTGTGAAATTGCAGTGCAATGAACTGCACTATCTGACATGCATTCCGAATGGCTGGATCTGTACTGTATATTTCATATTTTGAACTAATGCAGTAAATGTAAAACTTAATATTAACATTTTAAAAATGCAAACAATCTAAATAATAAACACCATTAATGTAATTGTTGGTAATAATGATAAGTCCCAAGTCAGCATCTGTAATTACAAAGTCTTGACACTGTAGTATTTACATATACAGTATTTATCCCATGACTTTAAAGAGGATGGATTTTTCATTGCATCATTAAGGTGCATTAACTGAAAAAGAAGCTTTAGAATTTTTCCATAAAATAGAAGGTTAAGATATACTAGCACACACCTCAGTTAATATTCATAAACAGTATACAAAGTATACAATGAGAAACTAAGAATTGTTGCTCCTTTATTATATGAGTATACACAATTATTTTCATATAAACATTGCATATACTTAAAAGGCTTCTGAACATGATTGGATTATAGAACAACTTAATGCTTTGAAGATTACAGGGTGATAATTCAACTTAATTACTTTTGAAATTTTTAAACCCATTTATTTTTATGAGTATTGTGTCTCTGTGACAAAAACACCTGACAGTTACTCCTGGGGTGGTCACACAAATTAAAAAGATGGGGCAAAAAGGTATTTGTTTACTATGGTACATTTGTGGAGAAAAATATTTTAAAAAAAAACATAAAACAGACAGCAAAGCAGTAAACGATGAAGTTCCCACTAGCAGTTCCAAACAATCCAGGATGTGTTACAATCACGCAGCCACAGTAAGAACACTCAAAAAGACCAGACAAATACTTACTTACTACACCCTGAGTACCAGGTTAAACACCATAAGCTCCACCCTTAGCTCCTATGATGGACACATCATGTAATGAGGGTGTGCACCAGTCCCTTGTCACAGTTGCTTTATAAAAAAAAATATTTGTACAGTTATTATTATATTTCTTTACCTCATTTCCTGTATTAAAATTTTGACCTCTTTAGAAGAATGGTGAAATAAAATGTGTTAACACTTTATAGCATTTATTTATCATGCATGCAAAGTTATAGATATACAGTATACAGGTATAGACACACGCTCATCTGTAATTCATAATCAAAAACTCATGATTACTGTTGATTTACTTTATATCATGATGGAAAATATTTGGAAGAGTACTATATCTTTTAATGTAATAGCCAATTATTCCCTATGGGCTCTGCACATAATGCATGTCACTATGTACTATGAACTATGTATATGTAGTACTATGTATTAGCACCCATTGTTTTTCAAGTAATAGTAGCATGGTGTGTAGTTCATTAGGTTATTAAGCAAAGATTACATTCCTTTGAATGTGATGCTTTGTTCTTCAGACAGCACAAATGCCAGTGCATTGACTTCTACCTTTTGTGTATTTAAGCTCAGAAATCATCTCAGCTTTAAATAGGTCTCAATATAGCCTTAAGTCTGGATTTCAGTCAATTAGAATTGTTTGTTCACTGTTTTCCTGGCAGTCAAATATTATATGTTTGTTGTGGTTATTTGTTCACAGACAATTTATGAAGATAATAACAGGATTTTTTCAATTTATTGTTTGGTACTGTTTTTGATGTGGATTTTTCTGTAACCCTCTTCAGGCAGTTAAATTCTGCAGTTAAATGGCTTAAAATGAGCTCTTCTCCTGAAACTGTAGTGTAGTCAAATGCATGTAATGTGAATTTGTGAAAATCTTTAATTTGCGAATGTGTACAAAAACATCAGTATACTTTACCTACAAATAAGAAGAAGCGAATTTGCCCAACATGCTCATTAGTTTTTGATTTAGTCACATAACTAGTATAAGTCACAAAAAAACACTAACCCTTGTCACTGGCCATACAAGGAACAACCCAATCACTTCCCCAATACACCATAAAGGAACTTTTTAGACTAGCCAGTCCTAACCTATATGTATTTTGGTAATAAGAAAAAAACAGATAACACATTTAGACAAAGTACAGAGAGAGCATGAAGACTCAATATAGTCAAGCATCTAAAGTCTTGATTCCATTTTTATGATGTAGGTAGGTAGGTCCCTTTTCAGGCCATCAAGGCCCATGGGGGGAATGGGGGGCAAGGGCCTCCATTTTTCTCAACCATCCGACACTGGAGGTGATGTGGTCAGCATTATGCTCTGGTCAGCCTATTACCCCCAGTACTCATTTGGAAAGCAGGCTGAGTGGACCTGGGAGCCATCTGGAAGGAATACGAGTAAGCTCTATCACTTACCCCTACTTGGGATTGAACGCAGGACCTTCTAGTCAGGAGTTAGACTCCTTTGTTGTCTGAGCTACCACAGCTCCAATTTGTATGATGTAGTAAGGAAAAAAGACTAAAAGAATTGTCCCTCAGAGCATTACAAACTGATCTAATAACAAACAACCTAGAATTCATATACAAAAGGTTGAGCAACTGTGAATGCTTTAAAGTTAAAAAAAAGTCCTGATCAAGTCAATGTGTGGTACATTTTCTGTGGGGTTACATAGAAAAGACCTTGTAAGACAGGACACCATAAATTGATGTGTGTTTGGTGCTATCCATCAAGATTCCCTTCAGACATAAATATACTTCACAAAATCAACAGACAATCTTTTATAACTAGGCATCTCCTGAGGCAGCTCCAGAACAAAAGGCCAATGATTGATGGTCAAGGACACTGAACTACCCTCTCAAGGCCAAAGTGGAGGATCCCTCCAGGGAGGGAAGAACAACATTGACAGCAGATTCCATGGGCTCTGTGTGTTCCATGGATAGATATTTTGTTTGCTGTTGTATTACCCTTTTAAAGGATGATGCATAGGGCAGAGGGTGGTGATAAAGTCTTGCAGTCACCTTGTAGACGACTGTGCAACCAACCATTCAAATTGCTTGCAGTTCACAGGTATGCAGATGGGATCACAGGCATGTGAAAAGCAAGAGAGAAAAATCAGTATTTCCACACATACTGTAGCACAGTTTAAGATCAGTTAAAGATCATTTTTATTCAACATGGTTTCAAGAATGTGCAATCACCTTAGACATAATTAAATGTATTATGCAACTAATAGTGTCATATTAAAAAGTATTTATGTACAACACTGTATGCTATTCCTCCTGCATTAAATAGAACATTAACCATTCACAAAGAATAATTCAGAAAAAAAGGCTATGATTTCACAGGTTTACCAGTTTATTACTGTATATATTTTAAGTGATTCATCAATTTATTCTATAGCGGTAATGAAGAGTAGGAATGTATATTAAAGGTCACCTTAAGGTCAACCGATTAATAAAAAAATGAATAATGAAAAAAATACCTTTTGTCATAAACATTTCATCATTTCATAAACCATATTGCTTAATTATAACCACGTTATAATTGCGCTGCACACAGGCATTCACTCAACTAATTGTTTTGCTAAAGGTAGTTTTGTGTCCCTATATTAATTTAGGTATGCCTTAACAATTTGAATGCTTATGCAATCATGACTTCCATTGTTTTTCATATTAATTGTCTATTACTTCTATCATTTTGTTTTTGCCTCGGATGTGTGGAATAGGTTGTATATATAACAAATGTCAATTGCTACTTCAAAGTATCATCATTGAAGCTATAAAGGGTCTGAATACATTTTTAAGCCATTGTATATGGAAGTTGTAGGAGGCAGTGAAATCTCTGCAGCTTTTAAGAAAAAAAACAGCCTGTACTACACTTTATTATTGTTTTTGATTTCAAGCCATATTTAAGAATTACTGCAACCACTATTCTCAATACCACAGGAAAGAACCATCTCAAATACATGTACTACAAGGAAAAGATGGGTAAGCCTGATTGCCCCCTAATATGACTTCTTATGTCAGAGAGGGTAAATATATACTGCACATTTAGCTAGGTACCTCTGAAAGGAATCTATTGGACCTTCTGAAACAGAGGTATTAAGAAAATAATACAGAAAAATTTAATAATCTGTGTGGTTACATTGCTTATGACAGATTCAATGCCTCACATTATCTTCAGAATTTTAAGAGGAATTTTTTGGTGGCACTATAAATTGAAATGGCAAATTTCTTAAGAAAAAAACTACATAGATAAAGCAAAAGCAGTCACAATTCCACTTAAATACACTGTAATACACAACATAATTATTTTGTATGCATCCTTCAATATGTAAAATAACATACTCTATGTACATTTGAAGTTCAAAACCAATATTGTTATGATGTCTGATTGGAAAAATATTACTTTCTAGCATGCTTAGCTTCAGCTCAAAAGCATTTATAGAACACCATAAAGTAGCTCTGATTTCATCTTGCTGATAAAGAACTGAAATCTTCTGATACATATTGAAACAGCTGCTTATGGGCCAAATTATCTTGTTAGATGAACAGTGTATTTTCTGACACTAACAAAACGGCTGCATGGGATATGAATTAATCTCCTTGGTTACCATCTCCACTTCGTCTGTGCCAAAGCTCTGTGTCATTATGAACTGCTGTTATGGATGGATGCATAATGAAAGTAAGAATGTTGTCATATTCACTATAGCAAAATTTATTCTAAGGTTCTGTTAATATTGTATGTCTCATTCTGCATAGCTCTAAAAAACTAAATATTTTGTCCACTTACTAAAATGATGCTTCTGGATCTGCATAAAACTAGCAATGAGTTCTATAAAACTATAGGGGTTAGAGTGGAACTGTGTCAATGTGTAAGTTGGAAAGGAATAAGCACAAAAGGCTAATTCTATGGTGAAACATAAGTCTTACTTTTCAGTATGCAATCAGCCTTTGCTTGCTCCTGTGTAAAACTGCAGTATCAGTGTCAACTGCAAAAAATGATCTTGCTTTTTGATAAACAAAGGGTATTTTCTGTTGACCTCATAGGTAAAACTTGGAGCATATATTTTTTCAGTTTTTTTTTTTTACAGTTAATTGCTTGTAGAAAACTTACAGAGGCACATGACTAGTGTGGAGGGTGTGGAGGATGTCACACACCCATCATCATTCACGGGGCTCTAGCCGAAACTGTCAGAACATTCAGGTTCCTCAGCCTCCAGATCACTGAGAGACTGAACTGGTCAGAGAACACTGCTGTCACCCTCAGCCCACCTGCGCCTTCACTTCCTGAGATAATTAAGGAAGTGGGGGATCACTCACCAATTTTTACCGTAATACCATTGAGAGTGTCCTGGCTGGTGGCATCACGGTGTGGTATGGTGGACACAGTACAGGACAGAAAAGCCATAGAAAGGGTTATGAGGTCCGCACAGAAAATCATTGGGATCAAGCTACCCTCCATCAACCAAATGTATCTTGACCTCTGCCACAATCGGGCTCGAACTATATCTGTTTTCACCCCTGGGTTCTGGTAGGAGGTGAGTTGTTGCAGCAGTTGGATCGCAGTCTCGGAACACTGACCTATAGGTTCTTTCCCCAAGCAGTCTATATCATAAACAGCTCAAATTAGCGCCTACACAAATTAACACCTCCACTTTAAGGTACTGCACTGTTTGCACTGTATGTCCTGTCTTGGCTGTATTATAACGTCTATTGTCTAAATTTATTGTCCATGTCTGTTTATAATTTTTGCTCCAACATGTAGCTCCATTTGTTTCCTTTTGTTTTTGTAAATAGGACTGAATTCATTGTTAACCACTCAATATGTCCACGTGGGCACTGTGAAGAGGAAAAAATAAAAACTCCCATCAGAAGAAAATAAATCTGTGGGGGTCCCGGCCCAGTGGATGCCCCCTTCTCCAGGCAGCTAGGTATTATATCGAATATGGGCTCCAGTTGTAATGCTGTATCTGAGAAGATGCTGTACTGACCCAGAAGCAACAGTGGCTTGGAGCTACCTGTACAAATACAAAGTAAAGTGAAAGCAGCACAGGACAAGAGGAACGAACCTGGAGCTGAATTGGATGCTGTGGATACAGACACAAACAAACCAGGGATATGAGATGTAGGATAACTGCAGACAGACCTGGGGCTGAGGAGATGGCATCAGAAACAGCAGGGGCAGAGAGTGAAGAACCAGGGGCTGAATTGGATACAGAAGCAGAAGAGATCATAGGAGAAAGGGCAAGATTAAAGAACATGGAGGAAAGAATGCAGTATGGGACTTGAGATTCATAGCAGTGCATTAAGACAGGATAATAAAGAAAGCAAGAAGAAGCAGAATCAAGGAAAAGACATATGCAAGGGGCAAGAAGGAGAGGGGGTGACATACAGTATTTATAGTGTTTAGGAGAGGAAATGACATCAAGAGTGCTTGCTAATTACTGACAGCCGAGTCTGATCGAACTTGGCTGTTGTCATCCCTCCGAACTTTTCTTCCAAACTCCAATTAACAAGACTTCTGTGACTATAAAACCTCATAACGTTAATGTGAAGAAACATCCATAAAACACAAACCAGCAATGAAAATTGTGGAAAATATTGTTGTTCTCCGTAAAGAAACAAACAGAAAAGGAAAGCCTTCAGTAGCCTATTAATCTGTTTTTGCTAACATTAAGGTCATTACTACAAAAACCTTTAATAAACAAGAAAAGTTGCCTACATTTTCAGTTCCACAGACTCAATCATTGCTCTGTATTTCTTTAACAAATGGAGCTGAAAGATTTATACAAAGGTCTGCTTTTCAATCATTTTTCTATTTATGAAAACCTATAACAAGCCTGCACCTAAGAGTTACTTTTGATGCAGGACACATTTGTTTTGCAATTTAAAATATTAATATCAATTTACAATAGTCAATTTCCAACTTATGTTTTAAGATTAAAATGTGTTTGTTACATGACACCTTTTTTCCCCAAATCTATTTTATCATGTGGTTTTAATGAATATATGAACTTACTTATCTGAACATCAAAATGCCACGAAAATGTTCCTGGCTTCAATATAAGAAATAAATATGATACTAGTATAAAAAGATAGATAGGGATGGTACACAAAAAGATGTCATGCAAACTATTCTGTAATGTTTTTTGTAAAGATTTTTGTTTCGTTGAAGTGAAAACCCTAAAGATCTTCTATTGTTTTTCCATCTCACCTAAGATGGCAAAGGGAATTATCAGAAATCAACCAACAACATTAACATTCAACAGGTTAAACTACTTAACCTTAGCCGTTAAATACTTAACCTTAACAATAGTCTTAAAATGAATTGTTAATCAAATGCAAGCCTGGTTTTGTGCTGATTTTTTGTTCTCTGTTTCCTGCATCAAATGTTATAACTTTTCAAAAGATTTAATTCAAAATTAACAAAGATTTAAAAGAGCTCATTCAAAAGAATGATGACTTTGTATACTAAGTGCAAATAAATCAACTGGCATTAATTATACAGGTATTATGTTTTTTATTATGTTTTTTTTTTCTCTCATTCTCCATATTTGTACACAATTTAGCCTTTTCTAGGCTATATACAACAAAATTAATTAAACTATGAAATCGTGACACAATCAGCAACTAGATGATGTAGTCTTGACATTGTGTAAGCATAGACTAAGTTCCAAATGCAGCAATAAAACAATACAAGAAACAAAAGTAATGAAGCTGTAAAGTCCCAGTAGAAGAGACAGCCACTGTGTTAAGAATAGACTTTGCTATGAACTATATTAATGTAAAGCGACAGATTAATTTCCCAAGATAGTTCAGAAATTTGTACTCTTACCTAGTGTTCCTAATTCTGCTGCTGATAATACCAATAATTTTCAACCCCAAAGGATCCCAAAAACATTTTACACACATATAAAGGGACCTTTTTTATCCAATATACAGCAGAAGCACCCACCTGGATGCCGTAGCAGTCTTTATGCACTGGCAGTCCCACTATATAGCATAACATTTCAAATGAGGAAAATAATTTATTTAAATGGGAAACATTTAGGCTACATACATTTTAAGATTTATTTTTCAAGGATTTGTTAGGTGGCATATTGTATGTCTGTTAGCTGTCTTCTTTGCATCATAGGATGGAATCTGTACTGTTGTACACTGTTAGGGTGCATGTTACAACTAGCAATATATATTATTTATGGGATGCCTATGGGTAGGAGAGCAGCATCCTGTAAACTGACAGCCCTATCAGTCCATCCAAATTCATAGTTTCTCAATCCCATAATGCCCTGGCTTCTGCATGTGACATTTACAATATGTTCATTTGTGTGTCAATACAACAAAATTGCACATAATGAAAACGGTAAAGTAGCAATTATGGTTACACTGTGAAATATGTACAGTTATTTGTTAAAAACTGTATAATCTGCATAATGTAGGCAGGCTTTAAATAAGAAGTGTGAAAAAGACAACCGAACGGTTCACTCTTGAAATAGTAGTATGTAAACTGGCCTAGTGTGCTCCCTTTGACAGCAATACAAGAGTGAGAATTAGCCTGATGGGGTTAGGAATAGCCTCAGCCAGTTCTTTGCCAGTGGTGAGCTTTAGCTTAGGTTAATTCTCATAAGGCAAAGAAATAACCAGTAGTTCCTGAGAATTTCAGGAGTATAACAGACTTGTGTTTTACACGGTAGTGAGGTTCCTGATGTAGCACCTATACCCAAAATCACGTATAATCAGAACACCCCCCTTAGACCCTCCTATTCCCCTCCTTCAAACAACTAAAATCATTTGTATGTATAGTGGTATGTTTAAGTATGTAGTTTAAAGTACTATGAAAACAGCAAATCTAGTACTTCAGTGATACAGCAAATACAGTACTATACTATATACAAAATAGATCAAATGAAATTTAATAACAATAAAATGTTATTTTACAGAAGATACAGTACATACCGTACAGTAGCTCTGATGAATAGCCTTCTTTCTGTCTCTAATTGTATGACTCAGGCACTTTTCTTGACTTGCCTATCCACTTTGTACAGTACTTGTTTTCCATTTATGCGCAATATTGGGGGTGATGCTGCACAATAAAGAAAGCATGCTGCACCAGATTTGAATTGGAATTTTATTTATTCTTTTTTGTTTCTATTGCTAATCGCATATACGCGAATTCTTGTAAAATAGCATAAAATGCAAGAACACAATTATATGTTCTTGATTGGAAATTATCTTTTTTCTGATCATTTGTTAATTTTAAAAAGATCAATTTCCTAGTATAAAACAATCCATTTAGAGTAGACTTTGTATCACTACTGTTGATAAACAGCAGCAATACAGACATCCTGTTGCAGTAAATGCAGTTCTAATCACAGCCATGCTATAAAGTAAAAACGCTGCAAATGTTAATTTTGTGTATTTGTGCCAAACAGCTCAATAATAATTTTGGATACAAATGCATGTGGTAGAGTCTATTATAGGATACTTGGGTGGATAATGCAGGGCTCAGGTGATAATATGAGGACTGATCCCAGCTGCAATTATAATGTTTAACCATGATATATCTTAATAAAAGCAGACAAAAGCATTGTACGGCACAGTGGAAATATGTCAAAAACAAAAACCCGCAGGTGTAAGAAAGCATTTTACAGGCCTTGGAAAAACATAATAAATGTAATGCATGGTGTAACCTGTGGAAAAGCAGAAATGCTTCTTATAGAATGAATCACTCAGCATTTTTTGAACAGATGAACACAGCACAGACTTGAAAATATGTATTTAAATTCCAATTTACTGGTCAAGGCATATGCTGAAGGAACATCTCATTTCAGTATAATATGTTCAAATCTATTTAAAAATATATGATTGATATATACAGTATATATGATTGATTAATTGTATGATAATCAGTATTTAGAATTGCAATTACTCTTAGGTTGCAGATGTGATTAAGTTAAAAATCAACAATTAACATTGTAAGTTGTTTCTATTATCAATACACCTAAAATATATATAAATACTCTTTTTAGATTTCTATTATCAAATGAAGGCAGAAGATGGAGGAGACAGACAAATGAGCTGCAGCTTTCAAGTCTTCATCGGTACAATATGAAAGCTCACATAAAAAATCTGATGAACTACAGTATATGAATATAGCCCTAAGCATAAAACAGGTGTCATTTCATAAATCAACCCTTACCAATTACCAATCACAAATATCATTCCAAACCATACAATTAAGAAGCACTTCTAACTAACTACTGTTAATTGCAGCAATCACATCTACAAAAAGACATAATTTTGACTCTTTGTTTGTACATAATGAAGTTTCTTTTAATAAAGTCACCTCTCCTTATGTTGGATTTAACACATTCAATGCCAATAAACCAAGAGAAACACGCCTGATGACAAAATCAATTAAAATGACTTGCTACAGATGAATGTTAATTCTACATAGCACATCTTAGTCTTGAATTTGCTAGTGTTTTTAACAACATAACACAATCCACATGGACTTTTCATGTAGTAAATTACAAATCTTGCAATACATATTATCCTTCCTTCTATATATCCAATATATGTTTGTAAGAATGCTTACTAGTTTCATTATTTCATTATGTATTTTAAGTTGCACATTCAATTGAAAACTTCACTTTATTAATTTTGAGTTGGGCAATTAGTCTTTTCTGCACAACCCTTAATGCACTCACTTGTGCAGTGTGTATTTTAGAAAGATACATTTGTAGGCATGTAATTAATCAATGTGTATTTAATTTTGATTCTTGCACCATTTAAGAAAAAAATTAACTCCTGATAGCAAAAGGAAACATAAAGGTTGTCTGAGCAAAATCTATTTTTCATTTAAATTGATCTATTTTTCAAGTTTGTTTTAGTTTAATTATTGTCAATTAAACAAGTTGTAACAATCCAGTGTCGATATACTAGAAAAACTTTTATTTTATAGATGAAGCCTTATTAATTGCTTCATGAAAAATGCTCAAGGCTTGAACAATCCATCTAGAACTCAAAGTGTGGTCGGAGCGTGCGCCACATGGTCCGTGGGCTGACCTTTTCATCTTTCTTAAAGCAAGTCTACGCTGTTTAAGTCAGAGGAAAGAATATTCTAGTATCCGCTATTAAGGGGCTCCCCCTAGGAGCACTATTAAGAACTGCAAGCTGTAAATAGTGGAAGAAGGGAATTGTGTTTTGGTTCTAGGTATCGGGGTTTCACCAGCCGTTAAGGGGACCGTATGTGTCTGTAATGGGGTGAGCACCAGCCTAGTCATAGGCTTGGCTGGCTTGAGGGTCTGCCGAAAGGGCAAAGTTTCCCTTCATTCTATCCATTCTCCTTGGCTGTACTCTTCTGTTGCCTTTGTGTTTTAATGAAGTTTGAGTTATGGCGGACCACTTCGCCTCTTCATTCTCCCCATCAGCGCCTATTGCTTCAGTGTTTTATTTTTATGCACCACGAATGAAATGGTGTCACACATTGAAAATGAGACAGTCAGTTTGGCAGCAATGTCCTTGCCGCCCTGCAGCAGTCTATTGTCATTAGTGATGCACGGGTCGGCTTTATTTTTTACCCACACCCGCCCGATTTAAAATGATAAAAGTACTGACCCGAAGCTGGTCCAATCCCGCTCCATTAGAATTTACATCGAACAATATTCAAACATTCATTTGATCAACATTTATTGAAACAGCATATCCAGATTCCTTGTTTTAAACAGACTAAAGTAGCCTAGTCTTGTGACTGTCATTTTTGTAAAGTGCTTCAGAATCAATGCAGATAATGTAACCTGTGCTTTTTTCTTCAGTTGTGCTGACTAGCTAGCCAAACTTGGCTCTTTTGTCCCTCTCTCTTCTTTATTTTAATCTCACTGTTCTGGAGTTGTGTCCTGATCTGCTCTAATGAGGCTGCCATTGTGTTTTTTTCTTTGTAATACACTGTTTTCTGTTTGCTTATGTTTTCTCTAACTTTGACTTGTGATACAGTACAACCAACTGGGGCTTAAATATGGTAAAACACCAGTTTTAAACCTTCAAATCACTTAAATTTAAGATACAAATGATCGGTTTTCTGCAATATTTTCCTATTGGTCATATATCAACCTGCACACGCCCGACCCGATCTGAATTGTTTTAATCTGAATCAACCCGCGCATCACTAATTGTCATGATTGCGTGGTTATGCTGTTTACATTTTGATATGCGAGTGTGGTTCGGCCTTTGCACTTATTATTGTTTGTACCATTTTGTTCTTACTTTTGAATATCTTACTTTGAGTTTGAAAATTCAAAGTGTAATTTAAAAGAAGAAGTCAAAGCAGAAAGGTTATTATAGATCACAGGCTCAAATCTGGGACTCCAAAACGCAAATATAGCGACGGCAGTAACAGCGCAAGTGCGAGTAAAATGCAGAATAGAAGTGAAAATGAGAGTGAGGCACCAGCAGTGCTTTAATTCTGATTCCAACAGCTTGATAAATGTGATGTGCAAAGAAGCAGAGGGTGTGCTTGATGTGAAGTCTTTGCTTCCGGACATGAGACTAAAGTTGTCCAGCTTGTATCCAGATATCACTTCTCTGATTGCTCAACAAAAGCAGCTCCATTCTTCACATTAACTTTTTAAGAAATAAAAACATTTGTAAAATATGCAACTTTGTTTGTAAAAATATTAGTACTTTTCATAAAATTTAACTCAATATTATTTTTAGTACACTAATAGATTTGTACAGGGTAAGAAGTGTATGTAGGCATAGGTGGTCCACTGGATCTGTGCTTGGTGTAAGTGGTCCGTAAACCATATAACTTTGATAACCACTGATCTGGAAGATAAAGTATTGCTTTAAATATTTCAAATCTAAATTTGGGCAGGTATTCTAAAATGCACAATTAACTTCCATAACAAAAACTTGTAAAACGTAAAAGTGTTGAAGAGCCAGTGTATTGGTTTTTGATATCTTTTCTCACACAACTTGTAATATAATGTTTGTGCATCCCAGAAGAAAAATGAACAAGTCGATATTGCTATATCACAATGCGACAGGCATTACAGTACATAATAATTTGGGGGATCTCATTAGAATAACAAATGCAGCTCAAAAGAATATATACTGTTGCTCAATTAAAACATAGTGGTTCATGTTTTACATGACTATCTCATTGGGCAGATTCATAAAATTATTAGCATTTTCGTTATGTTAACTGTTTGAGTGACATTGTTTCTTGGGAGACCAAAAGCTGAGTTTCAAATCTAGTGTTTGTTGTTAATTAAGTCAAAAGTGGTAAAACAAGTTAAGAACCTGCATAACTGATCATTCAAATGAGAGTAGAACAGCCAAAGATACAACCATTGTCTAAATAATTAAAATTATGGTTTGTAAATGGCATGACCGAAGTTGTGAACACTGAAGGTACCTGAAAATTAGATGTTCTGCTTCTACAGTACAGTATGTCCGTTTCACAGAGAAATCATAAAACCAAAAGAAACCAGGAAACCAGCTCCGTGAACGCTCCATGTCCTAAAAGGTAGAGGGTCACCACACCTTAGGTCTTCCATCTGTTCCATCTGTGTAATCATTTTCAGACTACAGTGCCTATTGATGCAACTAACCTGTGCATCAGCAGAATGACTGTAGCTTGCCTTCTGTATGAAAATTATGTACATACTCGGAGGCTGTTCAAGGGTAACAGTGACAGCTGAGAGATTAAATTTCCTGTTTTGTCTTCTGTGGGTAGGTGAACAGATTAGGTGGTGGATGAGAAAGAAGTGGAGTGTTTTATTCACCAATGAATGCCATTTAGCTCCTGACAGAAGATGTGTGTAGAAATAGTAGTAAGAATTACTTATACTGTTGCAATGTTCAAGCCAACTAGTGAGATGGTAATAGTGTGGAACACAGCATTGCAGACTGATCTCAGTGTTGTTTCTCAGAGATGTATAGATAAATTAAATGTATTCTTAAGACAACAGTTTTTCCATTTCTACAAGAAATCTAGAAGCATAGCTTTTCCACCAAGAAAATGCATGACTAAAATTGCAATGGCATGATTTCCAGAAAATTATAAGGGTCTTCCTATAACTACTGTACCTAGCTTTTATTACACTTTTAATTTATTTCTTAAAATATTTGACTCATTCCATTAGCCTAGAGTATTGTTTCTCTTTTATGCATCAGTTTAATGTATATGAAGTTTTGTGAGGCTACAGTATACATAGTGCCTTGAAAAGTATTGACCCCCTTCCAAGTTTTTTAAGTACTGTACAAATGATGTACAGTATGCATTTTTTCAGCTTTAAATCAAAATTTAAATGCCCAAACTGATAATGTTTATGGGTGAAAGAAATGAAATGTCAGGAAAAAAATTCCATTAAAAAAAAATCTTAACCTGAAATATGTTAAAGTATTAGAAATTGTGACAGCATTTGCAACCAAAGTATTTTCTGATAAGTCTCTGTCAGATTTAAACACTGCTTCATAATATATAATACTCTCTATATAAACAGTTTCATATTATATATTTAATATATTTCCTGCAAATAGAAGAAAATACAACATTGCAACAATATTTGGATTTGTTTTCTTTTAGCCTGAAACTAATTTTGTTCACATTATATCTGAAATATCTCTACTTGGTAATCATATCTGTTTACATATACTCATGAAATGCTGCGTAATTAGTTTTTGAACTCATTATACATTCCTGTTACTGATAGTACTGCAGTAATCTGAACAGCTTCCTATTAATGCATGATTTCCCCCGATACATCTAAGATCAGTCGCTTCTTGTGTGACAGTCTGCACTAAATATATGCTAGGACATACACCACTGCTTGTCATAAGGAATATCTCCTTGATGTTAGGACAATGTAAGCTTCGGGGAACTAATTCTACTAAAGTAAATAGTGCCTGATTTCCATCTGTAACACTTACATCCTCAAAAAGGCGTGGAAAAATTGTGGAAGTGCTTAGAAAATACAAATGTTATGACTTAAACAAAGACAGAGGTGTCATTTTGGGAAAATGTTATACTAATTTCATTACTTTCTCATGTCCTTTGTCAGGATTGCTGCTATTTATTGAGAGAACCTGTAAAATGAGATACAGCTTGTCTGAATGCCCAATTAGTACAAAGAGGGGATGAAATTCCATGTGATGGAAAGGAACCAGTGGGATGGGCTCTTTGTGTAATTGGTCATTCTTCAGTGTTAATTAAGAGACTTATAAAACCAGATAGATGAAAAAGAGTTTCTGTAGAGTAAACTGTATCTGTCTCTGTAAGTTCCCTCAGAAACTGAATTTCAAACCACAACTCACAAGCTATATGAAAAATCAACCATAAAATCAGGGAGCTTTGGAAATAAATCAGGAATAAGGTAGTAAAGTTCTCTGGTCATTAGATGGTCAGTTATTCATTCAAGTACATTGATGTTCATCATTAAGATGTGGAATATGAATCTTACCATCCAGACAGTATCTAGATCAGACCAACCTTCCAATTTGAGCAGCCAGGCAAACAGGAAGCTGTTAGAGATGCCACAGTTAATCTAATGATGACTTTGAAAACTTCAGAGTGTCTGAAATAGGCATCACTGTCCAAACCTCAACAAAATCCTGTCCCTACATAAACCTGGCCTGTATGGCTGAGTGGCAAGAAAGAAGTATTTACTGAATAAGTTTAATCGTAAATGTCTTATGAGATACAGGTATACTGCAATCATGTGGCTAAAGGTTTAATGGTCGCATGAGAGACAAGTTGAATTTTATTATTTTATAAGTGTAAAATGTTACATCTGGTGTAAAGAAAGCCGCACATGACTCAATTAACATCATCCCTACTGTCAAATATGGTGGTGGCAGCATTATGTTATGGGGATACTTCTCATCAGCAGGGACTAGGAAGCCTATCAAGACTGAGGGGAAAATGGGTAGAGCAAAGTACAGAGACTCTAAAAGGAAAACATGCTTGATTAACCTAAGAATCTAAAACTGGGTCAAAACTCACATTATAGCAGGACAGACATAAATCACAATGTCAAAGCCACACTGAAGCTGTCTGACAAGAAGAAAATAAATGTCGCTGAAGTCGTCATCACACTACAGGGCTCGACACAACTTCTAGTCAGAGAGCATGTAAAATCTTGCTGCTGAATCTCGCTGCCTTTTCTGTCCTAGAGGGTGTCAAACTATACGACTAGGGATCGCAGGGGGTGACTAACACCCTCACAACTTTACATCACGGTTCCAAATCTTGTATTGCGCCACGAGCACCACGAGGTTGCCTCATTTAGGCAGCCAATTAACGTGGAGCATACTGGAATAAGAGGAGGTGCACCACACGAAAGTAAACAAATAACATGGAGAACAAGCACATAAACAACTTGAAAAATGTAACATTTGTTTTCCATAAAATAAACATCTTCAAAAATATAATTCTTCTTTATAAATATAGAACAAATTTTAAAAAATAAAACACCTTTAAAACAAATATTGTAAACAAATTAGTTTTGCTCTATAACGTGTAATATAATAGGCACATCATCTCACAAGTACACATCTGGCTCACTGCTCACCCTACGACTTGCAACTCACTACAAGAAAATCAAACCAGTTTGAATTTACCGTAGCGAGTCGCAGAGAGGACTATTAAGAGCGTTATGACTGAGTCGCTGGGGGTGTCACACTACACAACTGATGGTAACGGGCGTGCACTGCGACTCTCTCCAACTTGCTGTGATTTTCTTATGATTATGTAAATAAAGGCCACTGTACAACTGAAAAGTCGTGTAGTGTGACGCCACCATGAGTTGCCCAGTCAGTCCTGACTCAAAACCAACAGAAAAATGTTTGCAAGATTTGAAAGCAAGATTTCATTTTATACATCACTTTGTAGTCATTTAACCTCTTTCACAGAAGTCTAAAAGAAATTCTATACATTTAAAAGAAACTCTTTACATTACTTGTAATTCATCAAAATGTGATATTATAGGTGGGGGACGAATACATTTGCAAGCCTTTATATTTATAAAAATGGATGGATAACTGAAAAATACCAAACAGTAAACAATTAATAAACAGTAAACACTTAATATTATAACAAAACTATTAAACAGACAGTTCCTTTTTCCATAGTGTTTTTTATATATAAAATAAAAATAGGGACCAGGTATCCCCAAAACATGCACATAACTGGATTAGCACCTCTGGGATTCACAGCTACGGCCGTATTTATTTCCAGCCATACGGTGATTCCTGCAATTTCCCATATGTTTGTAGGCATGTATTTACAGTATTTACAAAAGGAAAACATGCTTGATTAACCTAAGAATCTAAAACTGGGTCAAAACTCACATTGTAGCAGGACAGACATAAATCACAATGTCAAAGCCACACTGAAGCTGTCTGACAAGAAGAAAATAAATGTAGCTGAAGTCGTCATCACACTACAGGGCTCGACACAACTTCTAGTCGGAGAGCATGTAAAATCTTGCTGCTGAATCTCGCTGCCTTTTCTGTCCTAGAGGGTGTCAAACTATACGACTAGGTATATCAGTGAGGGAGCAACTGCTTCTCCTCTAATAGGTGCTCAACCTCCTATATTTTGCTGCTGATGTTATATTGTGTTGAGCCAGACTGCACTTCCTCTTTCTTACCATGTGGGTACAGCAGTCGTCACTGTCAACTAGGACATAAAACACAGTTGATATTCAATTAAATTGTCCTTGTGCGGGTGGATGTTCAGCAGTGGACTGGTATAGTTTGGCCTTGCTCCCTTTGTCTGCCAGGTTAGGTTCTGTTGCTACTCCCCTTAAAATGAAGCATCAATGAATAATGGATGCATGGAATCTATGGTGCATTACTTACAAAATGGTGAGACATTGTACTTGTAAATAGAGGGCATGCAGAATTGTTATGAGATGATTAATTACTCTTTGTTTTGTCTTTGCAGCACCAAGCACAGCACTGTATGGGATTACAGGAAGTGCTGAAGTCCTTTTTGCCTGCTGGTACCTGGTCTTGGCACTTTCCTCTTTCATCAGTGTATATTAGCCGAGGACAGCCACTCACAAGGACTGTAAAGAACCCTTAAAGCATTTACGAATCCTCTGACATTGCTGGATGACGGCTGGATCCAATCTGGTACAGTTTGTTAAAAGCAGCGTGGGATATAATCAGCATTACTTATGTGGGGATGATCACCTTCTGTGGAATTTCTCATTATGTAAATACTTGAAATTTAGTTCTCCTTTTTTCTGATTACCCTCATTACCTTGTGAATCAGTACACATTGTCATTTTCAAACCTCTAAAAAAACTATTTTTTGGGGGGGAGGGGGCATTAATTGTCATTTTCATGTCTGTTATCATAAATTGCTAAAAAAAATGCTACGTTCTAGTTTGCCAAGTCAAGAATCCAGATTATGGCAGCGAATAATTTCTTTAAGACTTCGGAAGTCAGTGTTCAGTGTTACAACTCCTGAATTCTGCAGTGAAAAAGAAATGAAAGCTATGATTTACATGCCACTAAATGACATTCTTGAGTGAAATGATTGAGAGAAAAAAGACCTAAAAAGATGCATAGATGCTTTTATCACAAATTGTGCTCAGCTGACAGGTTATAATTAAAGTAACACACATAGAATAACACTATTTATCCCACAAAGGTCATCAGAATCTTTAACATTTTTGTCTCTTTTAAAGAGAATGATTGCTTAGATGCTGTTTATGGGAATAGAAATATATCAATCAAGAATGTTTTGCTACAATTTCTTCCTAACCATTTGTGAAAATATGTCAGTTATGCTAGAATAAAGAAGGAAAAGCAATTTTAACCTAAAACTTGAACAGATATATTGAGGGTAACATAGAGTTTAATAGATTAGGCAAGTTGCAGATTTGTTTGTTTTATGGTGGTGATATATTGGTAATATGTATTGAATATCCCTTGTATAGAGTCTAGACTGATTGGTATAACAGACCCATATAATATAAAGTATACAGTACACACTGTATAGATCTTGTTGTATTGGATATAAAAGGTGCAGGGGTTTGCCATTAGCATTGTGACCTTCATGTGCCTGGCTTATGCACTTCCCAATACTGCTGTGTAAAGTAGATAGGGGAGAAGAAATGTAAACTGTAAGTTTCCTTACAAAGAAAACCCAGAGGCTTTTTCTATATGTTATGCATTTCTAAAACTAGTGACATCCTTTTGCCAGTAATTGGAAGAGTATGCTGTTGATATTATACCTTTTTCTGTTTCTGTTAAATCAAAATTGAATGCTCCATCAAATACTTTTAAGACTAAATTGGTTAAATGTTTTTAATTACTGCATTTGAACTTAATTTTTAAATATTACAGAGGTAAAAGACAGCTCCCAGTCTTGTACTGTATATCCTAGTTACTCCACAAAGTTGGCCTGTATGACAGAGACAAACACATTTCAAATCCCATATCTAGCTATCAACAAAAACCGTATGTGAAACTGCAAACATGTGTCAAACATGTCAAACACAGGACATCACCCAGTTGAAAGCAATCCTTGCTGTCAAGCAATGCAGATATACATTATGAGCCGCTTTTCATTGGAAGGAACCTGGAAGCTTGTCAGAATGGAGGGGAAAATAAAATAAATTACAGACAACTCATTGACAAAAACCAGCTTCTGTCTGCTAAAACTTAAAACTGGGATGAAAATTCACCTATTAGCAGTAGAACTATTTTAAAGAACAAAACTTGTCCCAGTGCTTGCGGTCCTGAGCATACTGACATAAGTCAAAGTCATGGACAAAGCATAATCAATCACCAACCAACCAAGGGGACAGAAAGTGGGCAGTTTTGCACCATGCTACACTAGTTTTACTTCTCAGTTTTTGCGTATGTATGTTTTTAAGTCTCTGGAATTATAAACCTCTACAGCCTCATTTGTATCCTGGGTTTGCTTAGTGTGCCATCCATAAAAGTGTTCAGTTTGAGCATTCAAGTTCGGATTTAAAATATTCAAACATGTAAACATCATTTTTAATTCAACAACATTAGACATGGTTGGAAGGGTGTGAATCCTGAATTGTATTAAATGTTTATACTATACCAGAAGGCATTAAAATGCAATGAATGAGTATTGTAGCCAATACAATTGTAGTTTTAATGCTACACATGTGAGATACATTTTTAAAAATGCAATTTTAGAAATGCTATTGATTAGAGAGAGTAATTCTGTATTATGTAATAAATTATCAGTGCATTTTCAGCTCTGATTACCTTTTCAGATTTTGTTTTCCATGTCTCTTATCAGTCAATACTGTGATAATGTTTTATCAGGGATTGAATCACATAACCGAGTAAAGGCTAAAAAACATGTATGCATTTCATTATCTTCATTCATTAATGGGTTGTAGCAAGAAGCATAAAAATTGACCACTTAAAATTTTGAAATAGAGAAGTCTCTTAAAAGAATTAGCGTACTAAGATTCTCATTTATAATCATTGTATATTGACAAGAATGAAGACATACAGTGTAAGCCAATATCTTGCCTTAAAGCATTTACAGAAATGTAGCTTCTTTCAACCTATTGTTAATGAAACTATTGGGAAACCCCATCTTTTGAGAAACTCCACTGAAACACTGAAAAAATACTTTGATTATATTCTGTATGGTGATGGCAGGAGCCTTGGTACTTTCTTCTCTTTCTTTCTCATCTTTTTTTATATTGTAGTATGCTTAAATATAAGTCAGATTCTAAGGTTATGATATACACTCTAATGAATACAGTACATTCCATTTCTTAACATTTTTTATGAGCAGGTCAATTTTATGACATATAGTAGAGATGTGGCTTTTGAATGTTTATACAAAAAAAAAACATTTTTTGACTTTTGAGTTGGTAAAAAAGTCATATTTCCTGAAAGTGGCAACACTACATTCATGTGGTCTCAAAAAACAGCGACTTACAAGAATTAAAAACTGGCGTACAATAATTTGATTAGTGGGTATTAAATTACCCCCTTTTTAGATATTAAATGATTATAATGTTGGTACTGTTTCCCCCAGTATTTTGCCACCTTAGTGATGAAGTATTTGAAGCTAAGTCATATACAGCAACAATGAAATAAGTTGGAATAGTAAAAAGGCTTTTAAGTAATCCACATGGCAACACAGGGCTGTATTAAATGTGCCTTTGTTGTATTTAATTAAGTTAAATGCCACAGTCAAGACTCATCTATATAACAGTTAATATAGTTGTAGATAAGACATTTTGGAAGCCCTAAAAGCATTTTTAATTCATTGGGTACTCTATAAAAGTATTCATTAAGTAAAATGAAACAAGAAAATAATATTTTTCTCCTTTAATAATTATTGTAGACTATAAATTTATTTTTTACCCCAAAATTAAAAATATTATCTACAGTTAAAGTAAACAATTTAAGCTATTGAAGAAAATAAATCCTAATAAACCAGACCTGGTCTTATGTTAAATATGCCATTTTGTAAATACTGTACACCAGGTCTGCATAAGCCGTCCATTGGTTCAGATACATTAGAACTTATTATGTGAACAAGTAAAAGTTATTAAATTTAAGTTATTATAAAGTATTAAATACAGTATTATTTGTAAATGACAGTAAGTCATATGATGGAAAAGTACAATATTGCTTTATTTAATGTTTCAATCTAATTTAACTGAAGAAGAACATCTGAGAATGAAGTCTAGAAGAACAAATTGCGCTAAAGAAATAATCCAATAAATATAAAGTGTTTAGAGTTAAGTGCCTATTAAAAACATTAAATGAATTTAAATGAAATAAAGCAAAGCTATTTTACTACAGCTACTCCAGCCCTGACACCTTACTTACCTTATACCATACTTCAAGTGTTATTCAATGACACTTGCTGAAAACTTTGAATTTTCATTTGAAGCAGAATTGTTTTCATTTAACATTTTTTATGTTACAGGTATTAACAGCAGCAGTTAATAAGACAGATGTGTAGAGGAAAAGTAATAATGTTTTTTTTACATAAAAGATTAAAATCATTTTATTGGGGTAAACAAAACCTTAGATTACAGGAAGATATAAAAGAACACAACTCTTCAAATTGTATTAAGTGTAAAATTTAAAATGGTACCTCTACAGTAAAACCCATCAAATAACTCTTGGTTAAATTCAGGATTAATTATATGGTGTATATTTTATTGTTTGTGTAAAAGGAATATGAATATAAAATATAAACTAAAAGTTCCATGTGTTATATATATTATTTTTCAGTCGCTTGAAATTTAGTTGAATAATTTACAGTTAGCAAACAACATTTATGTGTGGTTTACAGTCAATATAATTATAATCGGTACCATTTATTTCAGGTTTTAAAACCCACCTTCAAAAAATGGTTTGTCTTCCTTAACAGGCAAGCCATTGGTCTGTTAGCTTTTCTCTTCATATAGTACTGTAGGTACTTCCTTCATGTTCACTTAATCTGGTTATACAGCATATTATGACTGGGAATATATGTGAAAATACTATAATTGCTCTGAAGTTTTGTGTTAAGACATTATGTGTAAATCAATCTGTACAATTAGAGCTCTTCTTTGTGGTTAAATATAATGTGGTCAAGTAATATGGTCAGACCGGTAACAAATTGTTTTTTAAGAAATACAGTACAGGTAATGTAATCTTTGGGTGTGTATCATTTACATAAAAGCAGGATTTAAAGCACAATCTAGAAATCATTTTATTAGATTATAGCATATGTGTTGTAATTTTGTTTATTATCATCTTTAAAAGAAGTGATACATTACTGAGAAGCATTAAAACCATACAAAAAATGCAGTTGGTTCCAATAATCATACAGGTATGTTGCATTTTTTATGTTTCTCAGTATATAGAGTATATACTGTACATATCTCTTTAGCTCTAAGGCAGTGATTTTGATTGTATACGTGCATATGGTGATCTGTGTTGAAGCAGATATGAAAAATTCAATTTTATTTGTACTGTATTATTTAACAGCACACTCTTAAAAGTCATACTGTACTTCAGATATTTTTACAAAAAATATATATACACATCTACTACCTACCATATAAGCCTGCCTGTTTCCCCTTTCCGTGAAAGCTTTCTAAATTATGCATTTTCCTTAAAAAAGTTAGGATATGTTTCCCCTCAAAACAATGGTGCTGCCTCATATTATACAATACAGTATGTAGCAAATATTTGATTCTATTGGCCATGTGCAGTATTTGTTGTATAGCAAAGAAGTTAGTTTTTTTCAGTGTTGGCAGGTGTGCTATTTTAAATATTGTAGCCTTAAATAATAAGTGTAAAAGAGTCAGTTTACATAATTTTATAGTAAGAATATACCTTTTCCAATACATTTTTAATTGTACCCTTAGTTAAACTGACAAACACAGAAAGAAATATGTGCAAAATCATTGAAGATTCTAATAAGCCATCCCCCACAGGCCAAAAGTCAGGGGAAGATGCTGACTCATATTCAGTTAGATTAAAGGTAGTATTATTGGCCATTCTGCCATAACAGAAAGTTGCTTATTTCAAGAAAGGACCGTGGCAAATCAGAGTATATCCAAGACCTACAACAGAAAAAGTGATCTTATAAAAGTGATTATATAAATTATGATTTATTTAACTGTATGATATCAAAATGGATTAATTCTGCTTTGAGGTATTGAGCTTCCATGGAACAAAGGAAATTAACCTTATGCTAAAACTTAGTTGGTGTTTTGTTTAAGCAGTTTTTACTTAATAAACTTAATCCTGGATACAGTTTGTACTTTTACTATAAGTTGCATTTTATATAGAAACAGGCTGTGGATTTGTATCATACCTGGGGGCTGCATGACATAACAGTATCTTTAAATAGGCGAGACTTGGTAAACAGATGCACAAACACAGCCTTAAGTTAAAAACAGTGTGAGAGATATAATATTTTTCAAAACAAAAATAAACAAAAGCCTAGTTCTCTTTTTGAGCTCTAATTAGACTACTTTTGTGAATCCCTTTCCATCAGTTGCCGGGCAGCTAAGCTGCTTACCAACATCAAAACAAAAGTTTCATCCAATTCTTTTCTGAACCTTGTGCGTCATTTGTTCTCTCATACATTCTCTCAGCTCTTTCTCTTACTTTTTCCTTACAAAGCAGGTCTCCAATTTGCAGAAACATTTCTTCCAAACTCTTAACCAAAATGCACTAACAAAGTGTCCATGGACTCGTTGCTTGGTTGCTTTTTTGCTCCCTTCTCCCTCTGATGCATCATAGTAAGGTCTCTGCTTTCCTCCTAGAGCAGAGGTCGACAGTAAGTTGAAAGCCTGCTCTTTCGGGTTTTTGTCACCCAACCAGTTGTCTTCATCCAGGTGGTCAAGTGACAAAGGATAGCAGGTCATTTCCTCTTACTGTTTGGGTAATATGGTTCCAACAAGAACCTTCATCTTGTCTTCACCTACTGCCCTCTTTCAAGGTGTCTTGCACATTTAATAAAAAGTATAAATGAAAGTGAAAAAGAAGAGAACAAGATAATGAAACTCTGTGTAGAACAGCTTGCATATAATAAACTTTGTGTCTCCTTTGCAGGGTGTAAGTGTAAGAGTTTTAAGTTTCCTGCATTTCAACAGAAAGTACACCCTAAAGAACACATATAAAACTGTGACTTTCACTTCCATAGCTTGAGTTTACTGTTATTTGCCCGTGATGTTCCCCCTCTTCCATTTTTTTTCAAAATTGTAATAACCAGGCCACAAAAGACTTTCTGCTCTCTTGACTTGTTAAATTGACAGTTCAATTATTCTGGGTTAAAAACTCTAAACGTGCCAAATAAATACCAGTCAGTTCTCTTACAGTATTTGGACATTATCCTGCTTTTTTATATACAGTATGTTTCAGTTAATTTCAGCCTAAATTGCTAAAACAAATTGCCCCAACATGAGTATTTGAATGGCAGAATTTCATATGAGACTTTCATCATTGCAAAAATAGATGTAAGGGGTACATTTGCCCTTTTTATATGATATGCACAGTTGCATTTTCTAATGAAGTAGGCTGTGGATCTACATCATACCTGGGGGCTGGATACCATTACAGTATCTTTTGAATAGGCAAAATAGGTCTTTATAAATGGATGAACAATTGTCTTAAAATACATTTTAAGCCTAAAAATAAATAAAATTGTGAAAGTAACTGAGAGTATTATTCAGTTTTAAATATGCTATGTACATGCTTACTTCTCTCACTATAGCTATATTGACTTTGGTTCTCTTTAGATTTTATTAGAAGCAGACTAAAAATATTGTATGTGATGCACATGTTTGAGCAGCTCGCTATCACAGAATAGAGATACCTGACATTCGCCTGCTGTCAAATTTAATGTATCAGTTTTTACCTGGAGGATTTCAGGTGGACTTGAGACCTTAGACTTTTCCAAACATTGCTCGTGATCATGTTCAGTTATCAACGTAAAAAAACTGCATTTTAAAGAATCCATATGTAATGTAATTATTAGTGATTAGTTTCAGCAAGCAATACATTCTTTAACCCTTCATGCTCTCCTTTAAGCCCCACCAGCTCATAATTGAAAGTTCTCCCAGCAAGATTATTGGTATTATACCAGAAAATATTTACTTTGAAAGTGACAATTTTCTAGATTTTCCATTTCATACAAACACCTCCAAAGGATTAGGTGCAGATCCACATTACATATGAAGACTCATAAATTGAGCATGATTGGAGGGCACAAGGAGGATGATATGCAAAGTAAAAGTAACCAAGGCACTAATACTGTGTGATGCATCTTGCAATATACAGTATGTGATGTACTGTATCATGTAGTATATATTGATCTAATGTGATCTTTTTCACATACCTACAGCCCTCCCAAGGGAGCCTACAGTTGAGATTTACTCTTGTAATTAAGATTACACATACTGTAAAACTCAGACCCGTGACCTCATTGCTTGCTCAATAGATCAAACCTTCTTCTTGTAGGTGAAGTACTCTGGTGCTTACTGCTCAGTAAGCATTTGCTTATTACACTCCCAAGACATACTGGTAGAAAGGCCCATTCAGTCTCAAGAGTTGTCCACCCCGTGTGTCCAAAGAACCCTGCTTCAGGCCTTCACTAGGACTTGAACTCGCTTTATAACAACTCAGGATATCTTTTTCTAATACTATCGTAATAAGAATTTGAAACCTAAAATCTTGCCCAGCAAGAAATGTGGCAAGTACTTTAATTGTAAATGTTGTCATACACCTACTGTATCTGACTGTCAAATCTTGACATTCTGCAATGTTGTAGCATCAGTGTAATCTTACTGGAAAAGAAAAAAAGTTTCTAGACAATGGTAGAAAAATAAGAAAATGTTGCTTTAAAAGCTTCTCATGAAGTATTTGCCAACCTGTCCCTCATTATTTTCAGTGAGCTGGAAAATAAGTTAGCTAGGCAATGATGCAGAGTTCTAGATAATTTAAAATTTTTTAACCGAGCTATCTAATCCTGGTCTTCATGTGAAGTTGATGACTGAGTTGCATTGCGCGGAGTGTTTATATAATTAGTTCAAGAACAGTTGTCAGCTTCAAGAAATCTGTAGGGAGCTATAATAAACATTTAAACCTAATGAAAGTCAAATAATAACATACCTTTTAAAACAGGTTTTACTTTTGCTATGTGAGGATGCATTACACACATGGTGGATTGCGAGTTGCTTCATAAACATACACCTATCAATATCTAATAAGTAACACATTAAAAAGGGTAAGCAATTATATGTTACTAAAAATGTTATTAAAAAGCGCAAAGGAAATTCAAGGGAAAACTCATTTCATGAATTTGAAAATATAGGTATAGTACAGTTTGAAATGCATAGTCTGATAGTTATTTATTTTGCTACAATATTCACATTATTGGCATAAGTTCAAAAGAGGACATGTTCAAAATCAGGAAATCATTTTCTAATACCAGTTTTTCATCTTATTTCTTTGTCCTGTCACGTTGCTATACCAAATAAGAACATTTAAGTGTCAAATGTCAAAATTCATAATAGGATTATTTTGCTCTAGATTGCATGATTTAAATAAGTTAATTAATTAAATAAATTAGTGTTTATATTTGGCTGTTTAATTTAAGTTCTTTTAACCTTCTATGTATAATTAGCCCTAAATATTTAGATTTTATGGACTGTTGTGTGCTTATGCTTATTTCTATATAGCATGTGTATTCTTTAGAATGCAAATGTGATTCACAAGCATGTATTGGAAGGGTGATTTAGGGGGGATTAAAATACAAATAAGCTTAAGAACAGCTGAAAAGGTCATTGAAGGTGGTACAGTTATTAAAACTGAGTCAGGGGGGTTTCCAAATGGCTCCATTGGAGTGCAAACTGAGGCTGGGTCATTTCAGTAGTTGACTGTGAGAAGGTTTCCTCAAGCAGAATTCGAAGAACACCATAAAAGAAACTTATTTATACATCCACACCTTGTATTGAAGTTCAATACAGCAGTTTCAGAGTAATAAATGCAGGCTCTAGAATGCTGTGGTGTGAAATGATTTACACAGTGGAGTGTGCTTTGCATGGCTGTAAAAGTATCATGCAAGGGCCTTAAAGTGACTGAGCATACAGTATAGGCAGCCTTTAGAATAGCAACAAATATGATGAAAGAGAAAACCTACTGCCTTACAGCCCTTGGGTCCACAGTTTGATTGTGAACTGTAGAGTTTGTGTTTTCTCCAGTCTACACTACCTATCAAAGACATGCTAGCCAGGATAATTGATGTATCCAAATTGTCCTTGTATTTTTGTCCTGCTATAGATTGGCAAAGTATCCAGGATATAATCCTGCTTTGTACACTGTGGTTCTGTAAAAAGCAACAATAAGCAGTTCTGACAATGGATGGATAGTTTTTTTTCTGATCACGTCAATGTCTACTCACCTGTATAGTGGCCAGTGTAGCATAGTTCAATTAATCACATACAGTTTATCTGTTTTCATCCAGGTGCATAATTAAGACCACAATATCTATCTATTATGTTGCAATATGAAAAGATCCCTTATACTAGCATTCCACCCTTAATACTTGGATTTCTTCATATTATTAATAGCAATGGAAATAGGCTAAGACATCTGGTTTTTGACATACTACCATGCTTCTTCAGTAAGAGGCTTGATTTTTTATGACATTTTTCTATTATATGGTATTAAAAAAGCTTTGTTTTGAAATGCACACAGCAACCTGTAGAAGAGAAATTATGATTAACAATTTTCATTTATTATACTTTCAAAATTGAATGAGACTTTTAATACATGATTATTTTCTACAACACATTCTCCGTCATGGGAAATGGTAGATTTTTATGCCCAAGCATAATATTCCTTTTACAGCGATGCATGTGTAACGTGCCGTTATTTGTGAAGTATGTTCTTTTTTCCATTATCATCCTGTGTGTGTTCATCATATTTAGGTTACTTCTATGAACTGAAGGACTGATAATAACAATCATGAAACAAAGGCCTTATAAATGAAGCTGTAGAAATGAAAATACTCAGTTTATGGTGGAATATTTGACAGTAATTATTATATTACTTATATTATTTTGACATTACTAACTACTGTATATATAAACTGGTTGAAAATTATGGAAGATACAGAAGGCAATTACTTTTGTGTTTGAAATTATTTTTAAATAATGAAGGGAATGCACAAGGAAATGAGATCCCTGACAATAAATTCTACATGAAGCCCATGTATTACATTAGTAACGTAACACGTCTGAAAAAAAACAAGCATATCTTAAAATAAACAATTTAAGAGGAATGAGTGCCAAATATGGATCTTTTCTATCTAGCTTTGAAAATCAGAGTTACTCATTTACGGTGTTACCTAAAAGTGCTTTGAAGGGCACCCTGCCTGCAAGGAGAGGTGACCTGATGGAGGTAAAGTCCAAACTGTGTTTATCTTATTCTGCTAGAAGCTAAATTAAATTCTTCTCACCTTAGAAGACTTTCATTTAACGTGGCATATTACTGTAAAGTTAAGTCTCTAAAGAAAAGCTTGACCGAAAATACTAGTTAGATGGTTAGTTAGAGACAGATGTGTCTGATACTATGTGAGTTTTATTTCCCTTTACAAAGTCACAAAGGGACGGGGGAGGTTTCAGTAAGTATTGAGTACAAAATTGCTGTTCTGCCTTAAAATATTCTTTACAAAATCTTTCTGTTAATGAGACTCAGCTCTAATGTTGCCAATGGAAAAATGTGGGTTTATCAGCGTTTTGTTAGCTCCAGCCGTGATCAATTGCTAGAGTCTAAAATATATCTTTCACAGCGACTGTGCAATTTGGGATGGGATGAGGCTGTGTGACGTATATACTGTATACAGTATGTATGTGTTTGTTAGTCTTAAATGGCAATGTTACGCAACATTGCTGGAAATCCTCATCAACATGGATGTTGTTAGTATAAGAGATGTGGGTATGTATTTGGAGGTTTCATCCTTGTAGGTTTATCCAATGAAAATGTTCTAACACCCTGGGAAATGCCTCTTTTTCTCTGAATTGGGTAGTTGTAAGATAAGTAGAATACACCAAAGCCCATTGCTTAAATATTCTCTGTTTAACAAGCTTTCAATCTAAAAAGAAAAATCCATTATGTGAATGAGAATGAAAAATATATTGACATTGTGGCAGTTTGTGCATGTCAATGACTATTTACCTTTGTTGTTTTGTTTTGGCCCATGGCAGTGTCTTTTGCAGTTTATGATTAGGTGGTCCCTGTAATGAACCTAAGAATAATGAATAACCCGTAAGAATGAAATGTCTAATCTATTGTCAGTAGGCAGGACAGATGGCACCCCACCTTTCCCTTAGATTACAACTACAATGTGGAACCGAAAAAATCAGTAACATTTATGCTTTATGACAGCTCTTTTTCAGAGTTTAACAGAAAAGGCATGATGGTCATTTTTTAGAACACATTTTCAAATGGCGCAGAGGTGGTAGTTGTTGATCCTGGTCTGGATTACATGTGTATATATAACTTAAAATATATGCAAGTTAGATTGAAAAATGTAGTGTCAAGACATTCACTAGACAGAACAATTTTCTCTGTTAATAGAGGAACCATGAGGTTAAAGATGTTATATGTTATTAATATCATATATATAATATAATTTAAACATAAATTGGTAACATAATAGTTTAGAAACTGTTAATGACTGTATTATACTCTGTTAACATAATATTAATGGTAGTGTAAATGGTTCTACAAGTTATTACATGCTCTTATCCATACAATTTATGTTAAGGTTAGGCTTTTGATTCAGGGTTGGTTATTATCACTTCTACTTTATGTCAATTTAGTAATAATTTAGTAATAACCCCAAATCTCAACGGTAAACCACATTTTGTATCTTGTAGACAAAGTCTTTACTATAGGTTTGAAAATCACTTAAACACCATAGTGTCAAAACAGTTAATCATTAACATTGATCATAAATGTCAATTTAACCTTTACAGATAATCAGTACTTAAGAATGAAGCTTCTCTTTCCAACTTGTTTTAACCATTTCTAGTTTTTAGATTCAAGATTTATTTTTCAGTACAAAGTTTAACTTTCTCGCTTACCCACATTTTCTTGGGAATATACTTGTTTATCTCATTTGGGGTAATAACATAGCAATTACAGTATTTTAATCCGAGTCATCAAGTGTGATAGAATCAAAAGCAGAACAATATTTTTCTAACTAGCAGAAATAGTAAATACTATTTACTATGTTGGTGATTTGTAAAATGGTGATTTTTAAATAATATTGAAAAAATTTAAATAAAGTTCAATATTTTCTATTATTTTGTTGTTGGACCAGTACAGGAACATCCATGTAATAAAAAAAAAACTCACTCAAAGAAGCACAAGACGAGCATAACATAATATTTACAGATTTGATAATTATCCAACAAGTTTTTTTTTTGTCAGGTGTTAAGACATTCAAGAGTTATTGAGAGTTTTTTTAAAACAAGGTAAAATTGTATTGCAAATAAGCAACCCCAACTTCTCACTTCTCATCTTCATTCCTCTTGTTTCGAAAATAAGTTCCTGATTGTTGCTCTATTGTCTCTCCCTTGTGGGCTTTACAACATATAATAAAAAACTTTGAGCAACACATGAAAGTGTGAATATTTTAAACAAATCAGTTTTTTTATATAATTGTATAGCTTTCTTTTGTAGATTGAATACCCAAAAGACTACATCTGCATTGTTTTTCATGCAAAAATTATCCATTAAGTTTTGTCCCACACAGACAATGCCATGAATTCATAATCAGTTATTTTTATACTTTTACTGTATATGTTTTAGTTTTGTTATAGAATCTATATGTTACATTCATTCTGTAAGAGTATTTTCATGTTTTATATAATGAATAAATATCTTTTATAGAGTGTTAAACTAAATTTTACAAAGGAAATGTATCACATTTAAAAGCTGCACTAGAATGGAAGAAAATGTTTAGAATTAATTTAATTTCAATGTTGAAATCATGTGTGGCATGCTAAAAATGAATTTCACTCTGTGTAAATATTGAACCAATATGAAAAAAGACATAATACAAACTGCATTCATTTCTTTAAATTGTAGTTCACCATCTCATTATCTTGGGTTAGGGATATATTGCTGTTTGGAAAATTAGAATCTCTTGTCATTGCATCGCATTCCTTGTTTCTGTGTTTCCGTGCATATTTTTAATATTTTCATGCCTTTTTGCTTTGCTTAATTTGGCACTGAAAAATGATTTAATAAGCCCACTTCAGTTTTACAGTGAAAGAAACAAAAATTGACCAAAGTTATATATAAAACACCACAGCTCTTAACAAGACTGGCACATGTTTCTACAAATTTAGCTATAAAATAATGGGTCAATTACCACAAATACAGTATTTAACAAATGGCAAATACAGAAAATGATATTATTTAATTTTGTAGGAACCCTCAGACCCTCAAACTCACTTCACTACATGGAAATACTGTATGGGTAACAAACTCACTTTTTCCAACATTCATCTCTTTGTACTTCCCCTTCCTCCCTTCAGCTACCATCGTTGAAGCAGCTCTCTGGTTTATGGGGTAGCCACCTAAAGCCATCCTTATGGACAAGTCTTTGTCCCTCTGTCAAATGAGTCAATGCCAAATCTATTCTATTTTTTTTTTCACCAAGTCACATAACATTATTAGTTTTTTCTGAATCTATTAAAAATCAGTTGAGGTAAGACGAAAGTAGTAATGGCTGTGAAACATAAGATTTATCTTTTATTTTCTCTTTTATATGTACATTTGTTACCTGTTAAGATACATTCATATACTTTATGAATCAAATTTCAAAAGTGAAAATAAATCACATAAAATGTGAACTTAAAATACATGCTGTATTATATACATAAATTTGCAACATAAAACAGGACATTGTAAAAATGAAACCTTTGCAGAATTAGTATTATATATATATACTTCCTAAGTACCCAAACAATCCTGGTAGCATTATGCACAGATTTGATCAGTGTCTGGATAAATTGCTATGGAATACCACTAATTTTCCTGTGCAGCTGTAGCCAGTAGGTGAGAGCTGACTACACAGCTGTCTCTTATTAATGACACTGGCAAATTGGACCCACTGATGACCTGTTGAACTTAGGTCAACAAGAAAATCTGTTTACTGAAAGTCATTCCATTGTAATCATAGCACTATGTGGTCTTTCATTGGCCTCCCGAAAGATAGACATTTCTGGATTGGCTTGCAGGAACAGAAAAACAACTGGTTTTAAGGAGGTTGTCAATGTAATACTGGGGTGAGTTTCCCAAAAATGATTAATCTTAGAGGCTAACGAGCAACTTTACGATGTACGTACGTAACGTACGTGCTACTTTTTCGTGTGTTTCCCAAAACCCCTCTTAATCAATCATTTTACGAGCGAGTATAAAGAACTTTTTTGTTAACCCAACCCTGAAGTCGCTTAGCAAAAAGCATCACAAGTCGATTGAAAAACAATCAATTGACAATAATTTCATTATATGGTGTCGGTTCTGGTCCTTCAGTGGGATGAAATAAAGTTGTGAAAAGGAATATGAAGTAAGCATGACATTATAATTTAATTACCATTTAAGCGAAAGCGTATAGATAGGCACAAAATGGGACACTTCTTGTTTCTAAGAGAAAAGAAAATAAATGACTGACATGCAGTAAAAGAAAACCAAGTTTAACTGCGTGGACAGTGTACTGTATGCATCCTGTATGACGTCTTTGATTTAAAGCAATATTTTTTGTCACACTGCCATAATTTTGCACGCCCCACTTTTCATTTTTTTATTAGTTAAAAAAGTTTCAAAAATCCAATAGATTTCGTTCCACTTCACAATTGTGTCCCACTTGTTGGTGATTCTTCACATAAAATAAAAAATTTATATCTTTATGTTTGAAGCCTGAAATGTGGCAAAAGGTTGAAAAGTTCAAGGGGGCCGAATACTTTCGCAAGGCACTGTATATCAAATGTTTTCCTTGCTTTGGCATTTTTCATGTTCTTTATGGAATTTAAATACAATTTAAACCCCACCTCAAAAGTACTAAAAGAGGGAGTATTATTAAAACATTTGACTTATGAATATGAAATTTACCCAAGATGATGACTAATAAATTCATTACTGTATAAATCAATGTTCTTTTTTCAAATTTCCTCTTATATAGTACAACAAAATATAAAAATCCTTAATCTAAAATCTTAGTATTCTAAATTTCCAGATAATTGTCATGACAGGAATTTAATGTGCTCTGTCTGGCGATCTCTGGCTCTAAGGTTGGCGCAGGAGGTAGCCAGTTTAAGAAGCACTTAGTGATTAACGAGTGGGTCGGGAAACACTCGTAAATTAACGATAGATCTTAAGATCAAGTTTACGATGTTCTTAGCGTTACGATGCTTTCGGGAAACTCACCCCTGAACAGTAAGGTTAACTTCAATTTACACTAAAAGTATTATTGCATTTAAGGAGATTCCTTATAACATCCCAATATTTCCACTTCCACCATCAGTTGGCTTTATCGACACAAAAGTCAGCAGAATTCTTTACACTACATTACCAACAAATATTTGCTTTCCTTCAGGTCTATCAAGGGCAATTAAGGTTTCATTGGTGAAAAAATTACTCCAGCACTCTCTCTGACACCATCTCAGATCCATTCTGTACCACAAAAATCCAGACTTTTGTCTCTCTGTTGTTGCCATTACCTCTGAATGGCCAATTTGTATACAAATCATTTTCATGTAAACAGCAAGCTACAGGTGTTCTGCTAAAGGACAGGTTGTTTCTCCTCAGATTTCTTGTGCTATAGATACTGTAGTCTGAAAATGGTCCTGCGCTTCTGCAGTGGGCCTCTTTCTTCTATAAAAAAAGACCTGTCACTCATAGATTTGGATTGCTAGTTTCTCTAAACAAATGTACTGTTTCTAGAAATAGAACATCTCATTCTTCTGGCAACGTCACAGACAGACCACCATCAATTGTGCTATTAGAAACCAGGCTATCTTTGATTCTCGAGTGGGGGCACAGGTGTATATTTTGCTGTAACTGCATTATTTTAAATAATTTCTTTTTTATGACTATGTGTATAGAGTAGATCCTTAATCAATTCATATCTATCTAGTCAAATACCAAGCACTGCACACCTGGCATTTCAATGAAAAAACATGATTGTAGCTCAGTATACAAAATAAATCAACCAAAATCTGCTCATTAATTAAAATGAATACGAAATTATGCATGTGCCCGATGAGCTGTTGACATAAAATATAGGCTGTAGAGTTTTCATTGTGCATCAGTATAATTTAAAAATAAAATTAGTTCACACTGTGAACATGACATCTTATGTTATTTTTCATGAACTTTTGCAACACTGGATTTTTCAGAAAGTGAAGAATAATTGTGATTAATTAATCATACCACTATCTGACACACTGTGGTATTTAGTTTATAGTAGTAATTTATGTAGTTTATGGTAGTCATCTGTTACATATCTGTTACATATTTTACTGCACCATCAATTTAACAAAATTATGTTAGTGTTCACCCTTTTCTCTTGAAGACATGGTGCCAGTCAGAGAACACTAAATACCTTAAAAACCTACTAAAGAGAACTAAAAAGAGAACTACTCACTCCACAGCTTTTGTTTTAAAACCCATTAATCACTTGAGAAATTGAAAGTTAAAGGATAGGGGCTCCCACATTTATTCAAATCAAATTTCAAAAGCTCTGTGGTTACATTTAATGCTCTAGTCCATAGAAAAGACCCAAACAAGTGATTTTATTCACATTGGTAGCTTCTGCTTTTTCACTCTGAAAGAGGGACTGATGTGCTTGTTGTGCAAATTTCTTCTGAAGGGAAATTGATATTGATACTACAGACTTGTAGGAGACGAAATATTGGCCAGAGAAAGATATATCCCAAACAAATTCTGCTGACTTTTGTATCACTTTTTGTTTATTTTTAATTTGGAATAATATGCTCCTGACCTAAATCGAGATCACAATATTCAATTTACCATAATTTTAGATTTGTTTCCTTGCTTTCAGAATACACTGTTGTAAATTTCTGGTGTTTGTCTGTTGTTTTTTAGGCTGTTATATGACAACTTCCTGAAAGAGAATAACAGAGAAGAATGAGAGGGAGATATGATAGCAGAGATACATCATTGCTACACAGTATGCTTCTTCAAAGGACTTTTCAGCACGGCATGATGTTAATTCTCTGCTCCTTCACGCTTCCTGGCAATCACCTTTGAGAATGCCTTTCAGAAGCTGTTTTCACCAGAACAGCTAGTTAGCACTGCAAAACAGAAACAGCCGCAGAGAATTTCTAGCATACAGTATATCACAGTATATGCAAAACAGAAAATTAACTTACAAAAATTAAATAGAAGGCTGAACTGACTTTATGTGGGCTTAAGCTGAGATAGTTAAAAGGTTTGAAAAGCTGATTAACTAGCCTGCTACAACCTACAAAATCAATACAAAAACTACAAATTTAAAAAGAAATCTTAAGGAATTCAGTATAAAAAAATATACATTCTGGTGTTAAAATTTAGAATTTCACACTGCTTTTTACTGTGATAAACATGGCAATATAAGGTTAGCACAATCATATTTCTTTAGTACATGGCAATTTGTTTGCATATGTTTTACACAAAATCCCCATTGATATGCTCCCATCAGCTCTTATCTAATAATTATTTGTGGGTATTATTGCTGCCTAGCAGTGCTGGGTCTCGATTCTGGTGCTCCGGTTTCCTCCTAAAGATACTGGTGGGTTCATTGGCTTCTGGATCAACTGTCCCCGGGGTGAGTGTGTGCGTGTCTATGTTTGTGTGTGCCCGTGATGGACAGGTGTCACATTCAGCGTGTGTCCGGCCTTGCGCCCATTGCCTTGCTGGAATAAGCTCAAGTTCCCCTTGAGTGTTGGATAAAGTGGTTAGAAAATGGATGGACACTGAAGTGTGAAGAAGGGTCATAATATGTGGTACTTTCTTGTACACTTTCAGCATTTCATATTTAGCAAATGTAGTACATTCCTTCTGCCAGATTTGTATATTTCTAGCTGGATGTTATCTGTATTTTGATAAATACTAAGGTATCTTAGGGCTTATCTTGGTACAGTATCTTAAAATATGAGTGTTTTTACTGAACTACAGTGTGAAACAGTAGATATTCTGCTCTGATAAACAAATTGACACTGTTGGTTTTTAGCACATGCTATTTAATACTTCATATGAATTGTAACACCTTTGGATTTATAAAATAATAACTGTTGCTTTGGGGCAACTAAAGAACCACTGACAATTTGGTGCTTATCAGATTTTTCTTTTTTTTTAATGCATTGGCTAATTAATCACACATAGATTTGTATATTCATATTCTTACACATTGCAATAAACAGCATTATTCCTGCACTACGATATCTTTATTTTATCAGCATTTTATACTGTATGTCTTACCAAAAATAAGATTTCAATAGGATTTGTAGTAGCACAAAATAAAATCATGAAGACATCAATAATACCTCTGTAGCTATTTAAGCATGTAATGAACATTTATTAGGACTTCTCTTATTAAAATCACAATAATAAACTACCCATTGAAGGGCAATATTGGCAAATGCAAGAGTAAAAAATGCTCACGGACATTTTTTAAAATAAAAAACAAGGAGAATCAGAGGCTTAGATGGAATCTGGATAATAAAGTAACTTTTTTTCTAATTCAATTATTGTTCTGAGTTTGAAAGTGATGACTTTTGATAAAAAATAAAATCATGATTTACTATGCATCTTAATAGTTATCTCTTTTCCAGAGAAACTGGCAAAATCTGTAGAGATAAAATCAGTAGTTTGTGTTCAATTTTAGTTCATTTTGTGAAAATCATGATAAAATAATATTTACATTTGCTTTAAATAGAAGTACACAAGGTATCATATTAAAAGTTTCAGAATTGAAACTATATTGAACTATATTTCAGTCAATGCTTTTAACTGAAAATGATGCTTATTTCCAAGGTTCATTAAATGACATCTTAGTTCAGACTTTTTCAGGTTTTCTAAATAGGATATATCTGTTACAAAAGTCACATAACCTGTGACTCACCTGACAGAGCTGTCAAATTGATCTGGAATTCGCTTTATACAAAGAGCAGGCTATTTGATACCTGATAGTTATGTCTGTCTTCTTTTACTAGTCTTGAATCAGACACTAAAGTTGCTAACCTGAAGTCAAACAAGGCCAAAGAGGCCACAAAAGGTCTAATTGAATTGTTTTTTTTTAATAAAAAAAATATCTATCAGTATCTTATATCCACTTTTAGCTGGCTTTTTGAATGTTTCTAATTTCTGTGTTGACACTTGACATTTTAGTGCAAAGATACCTGTTATGTAGATAAATCCAAGAGAGTCCTTAATAGCTCACATAATTCATAAAAGTGCTTTGTTATGTTTTACTAAATATTTTAAAATGGACACATTTGAAACTGCTTAGTTTATATGAAGTTTTAATTGCTATGATGAGATTTTCTTCATGAACATTACAATCTAGTGTAAGTTTCCTTAAGGTCTATGCTAAGGGACACTTAGAAAAGGAACAGTAAGTACTGGCACAAAGCTCAGAACAGATTGAGATGTGTTCATTCAACACAACCTAACCTTTTTTGCTCGCCAGCATCAACCGCCTTTCTCGTTATTCATTCATTCATCAGCTTTTTTTATTAAGGCATCCTTCACAAATTAATCAATAAAATAAACCTTGGAGCTTTAATTTGAAATACAATATAATATGTGTTGCTGAAAATAGCATTAAAATGTATTAACTACAGAGCACAAAAGTATCTACATTTGGATCATGATCACTATTTAAAGAAAATGTTTGTTCAGTCAAAGCATGTATTACTTTGACAAATTAAGAAGATGTTTAACCAATTGTAGCTAAAACCTTTCATAACACCACCCAGGATAACAATGGAACACAAGCCATTTTAAAGTATAGTTAATACATAGAACTGAAACTCTTTTTATAAGACTGTGAGTTGTTTGTAATGATTCTAGTTTGGTTTGTCAAATGCTTTTGAAAGTGTCTTTTGTTTCACTGGGGTTAAAAAAGAAAAGACACTAATTTGTTTGAGGAATGACTGAGGGAGCTTTTCCAAATTACTGCTTGGTCTGTATGTCACACAGCTTTCTCCTGATTGGAAATGCATCTGTTTAATGGTCTTGTTTTCCTCAGCTAACTAGGAGCATCCTCGCATAGAAATCTCACCTTCGAAATGAATGTCACACTGTTAAAAAAGAGATAAAGGCTTAAACTAGAGAAACAATAAAAGAAAAATCAATCTTCATGACAGATGAGATAGTGAGATTTACAGTCTAATCAGAATGGCACAGGGAAAGATTCATGTGGTCTGAGCACAGTACATAAGCATCATTACACCAAATATGGCAATGTAATTATTCTAATGCTGTCTATCCTCTTACTTTTCAGCATATATTTCGTTGCTGAAGCTGCCTTTATAACAGAGTTATAGTGTTGGATTTCTGCAGCATGTGAATTGTATCCATTTCTGATTTCAGTATGGCAATATTGCTTGACACTAAAAAAATAATTGATGTAATTCTGAACGACATGTAAAATGTATCTTTCATAACCAGAGGATTTCCCAAGGTCATAATATCTGTCATGCAAGGTCATATTGCATGACAGACATTACAAGATATGTACTCCCTGGAAAAAATTAATACAATTACCACTTATGTAAAGGCATATTGAAATTAATTTGTTGGCAGAATGATTCTCAATGTAAAGCAGTACATCTGACCTGCCATAAGAGTCCTTTTCTGCACAAACTAGGGCCATCTGTGTGAAAACTTGACAGAAATCATTATTTTTAATACATTTTTGGCAGGGGCGGCACCCTAGTGATTTGTTTAAACATCATAAATTTTTTAATGTGATCTTCAGTTGTCCAAGTAAAATAGTTACTGGAAATATATGAACCTATCTTAGACTTTCCGAAAGAAAACAATTGTATGTAATGTGTAAGCCTAGGTAGATAAACATACAGTATATATATCTATCTCCTTTTTATTCTGATATAATTGCTAATTTTTGTTTGTTTTTAAAATAAAACATTCCAGTAGGACTGAAACCCTGTTAAAGGTTCAGATTTCATGTGTGAAATTGAACAGAAATGCTGTTGCAATGTTGATAAGTAATAAAACTATATTTGCAATGATTAGAACATATTAATGATTCCTTATTGAACTGCTACTAGGAAACAGTAATCAGAACACACACGTTTTATTTTATACATTAATTTTTTAGCAATATTTATGACAGTATTTAGAATAATCATTTTGCAGATTTGAAATGCTATTTGTACCTAACCTTTAGCAAACTGTCTGCTTTTTTACTTCAAATTGCTCTATTCTAAAGTATGTTTTTTAATTTAGTGCAAAACTCACCTGCATATTAAGAATATGATGTTAATTTTGTTTAAAAGCTGTCATCACTTCATTAAAAGAGACTTATATTTCCAAATAACTATCCAAAAATATAAATGGGAAAACATAAAGCACCCTGAGGCCTCCCGCTGCCCATGAAGAATGGCCTCACGATCACAGCTGTGTGAAGGATGAATACTGGTTTGGAAGAGACAGGGGAAGTGACTATAGATTTAATTTTATTTATAAGTTGTGAAAAAAACTATTGTTCAGTTCTGTAACTGGTTTAATGTACAGAATATGTACAATTAACTACTTGCATAGTTCATCTTAGGAAATTAATGTGATGAATGATTATTTGCATTTATAACCTTGGGAAAAGTGGAAAAAGAATTATTTCTACCCTTACCATTCCTCTATCTCCCTACTGAGTACATTAAAATATTCTGCTTTCACTTATATTGAGAAGGTCACAAATGGATTAAGAGCTCATAGTGGTGTTACTGTACAGTACATGAGAGAATGTTGGGGTATGCAGTTAGCATTACAGTAATTAATAAAGCCTAACCAGAGATATGCATTTTGTGGGTGGACTCAACTAGACATAAAAAGGGATGTCCCTTTTTTGTTTGATTGCTTTTTTTATTGAGTTTGACTTTAGGTGTCCAATTGCTACATTTATAAACCAACCTTGAATTTGAAACAATTAGTGGACCCATTTGTTAATTTCACTGAGTCGGCTTTTACATATTTATTTAATTATTTTCTAAACTACTGAAATCTCTAATTAGGGAGGGAGCACATTGTCCGAGTCTCATTAATCAGTCTTATTTGGTCTCGGACTGCTCGTATTAGATGTGCTACGATCACACAGAGTGTGAGACCCTTTCAACCACATTTACAACATACCGACAAGAGACAAGAAAAAGGTAGAGTGGCAGAGCGGTCTAAGGCGCTTGATTTATGATTACTTGATTACATGTTATTTATGTTATGTTATTACACGTTACTGTTATTGCTGTTGTGTTACTATTGTCTTATCTTCTGTCCTATTTATATACTGCACCTGAGTGACTAATGAGAAACACTTTTCATTATACTATGCATCTGTGTAAGTATAATGACAATAAAGTTGAATTGAATTAAGTTTAGCAAAGGCACTTCTCTCTGAAATATGAGAATACACCTAAAGCATCAAAAACAACTCAGTTGTGTATTTTAAAATGTATTGTTTAGTGATGATACTAACAAATACACATACCTGTGTGAATATCACACACTTCTCTGCAAAATGTTAACATTTCCATTACAGGTTTTTTTGTTTTATAAGCAAAACCATATTTTCCGTATCATGGCTTCTGAGTTATAAGACTTGACATTTGCACAGGTAATATAATTAGTGATGTTCTCATTATTGAGAAAATAACATCTTTAGAGACTAAGGCTATTTTGATTTGACATTTACGTACATTAATACCAGATCAACTGTAATTTGCATAAACTGCTTTAGGTTGTGCCTGTAAGAATATATACATTTCATATTGAACCTCAATATCTGATTTATATTTACAATTCTATAATAAATTACAGTGCTCACCAGCACAACATCTTTTTCATTTAATATTTAAACAACATTTCATTTTGGTTTGTAAGACTCATGGTTATTTGGTAAAGGAATATTTGATTATTTCAAATGTTCATGAGAGTTCATGCCATTTCATAACATACAATCACTATTTTCTATCCTTTTGTGCTATAGATATCGTTTGCTCAATCTGGCATTTAAAAATGTGATTGATAATGGTAAAGTTTAAGTTTTAGTGTGCTAGCTTGGGTGAAAACTATACTCCATATTGCAAAGTTAATCTACTATCACAATAAAAAGCACATCGAATTTTAAAATGGCTCATGTATGACAACATGTAATTTGATGATCTGCTGGGGTTAACCATGCAATTTTATAGTATAACATCTTTACATCATGCAATGAAAGAGATAAAAGATCCCCTTTTAGTAGTGCTTTCAAACAGCTGAATTTCTGAAGCAATTTATACATAACACATACAGTATGTGGCAGACCTTTCTGATGCTGTGATTAGATGTTTCTGACAGATGTTATTTCCCTTAATGGTGTCCTTACACAAATAATGTCTGAGGTAAAACTGCATGATCAAAATGACAGAAGTGTGCAGTAATTTAAAGTGACTGATAGACCTGATTGAATTTAATTGCTGAAACAGTAGTTACCCTATGTTGTATTAACACCTTCATTATACATTACCTGCATCAATTGCATTACTTACTATACCTTTTTATCTCACACAGATTTTTAATATATACCGTGTAAATTGCAGTACAATAAAATGTTGTTTGTTGGTTTGTGCAGTTATCTCAGGGGTTACTCATTTGATAAGTCAGATTGATTTGTTTTATGACTAACTTTCTGACACCCACCATTACTTTTAAATATCGTATGTCTGCAGTGACTTCATTTGTCTTAGAGAACTGATAAACCTTTTGTGTTCTATTTATGTATCTCTTCGATACAGCAACCCAGTACCTGCAGCAAATGTAATTGTCCTTTATGCATGGGAAGCCGGCAGCACTTTTAGTATATTTCTGTCCTACACACTCATCTTCTGGTAACCAGGATGCTGGTGGGTAATACAATTTCATGTTAAAGCTATCTGCTGTACCACCATTGTATTTCTCACAGTTCTCTATATCTGAGAATCTTGTGAACATACATACGTTTCATCAAAGCATTTTACAGTGGGTATCACAAATATACTTAGGAAACAAATTTGAAAAGCCATGACTCATTCTTTACAGTATTTGGATTGGGTTAGGGTTAGGGTAGAATTGGGTTTACATTTTTCATTTCTGCCAAATCATTTTAAACACTTAGATTAGTGTAAGTAAAATGTTTTGGTGTTGTTTGAAATACTGGCAATTTTCATATGTGAATGTACTTTTGACATAATTACAAAATGTTTTTTAGCAAAAAGTCCCAATTACTTAAACAATTCAGTCTAATCAAACCATCCATGCTCCTGAAAAGAAAAAAAAACCTTCAACATATTCTTAAAAGTAGAATAGAAAATAAAAACTAAAAACTATTGTATAGAAAATATCTAAAAAATATGTTTCAAATGTATTGTGTTCTGGCAACGTTCATTTTATTTTTCTCCTACATTTGTGTTTTAGTTTGCTTCACATTCCATGACTTCATGTACAGTCTATCTGCAAAAAACTGCAATAGCAAAAAGCAGTTAATGGAAATATGAATGCATCAATTAAATCTAAACAAGAAAGACTCATTTGTTCCATGTTGTTGAATCAAAGGTACATGCATTATTAAGCATTAATAATTAAATGGCATCTGCTTTCATAAGAACCAAATTTATGCACTGGCAAAGAGAAACTAGGAGTATTTGATAAGAAGAAATCAATAGCAAAACATATGCTGTTCAATCTCCTATTCCACAGGCAAGGTTTCATAAGTGATCAACAATACATTGATTTATTCAAAAAAAATAGTTAAGCAATTTCTACTGAACTTCTTCCCCACTTGTAAATACTAATTAGTTTTCAGTTAATGGCCAATGTATTCTGCTGTAAAAAGTAAAGAGTTTTGTTTTTTATAATCAATATATTGTTGTTAATTAGTCTAGTATAACTACATTTTCCATGAATAAATGTTGATTTCTGCAAGTTTACGGTGTGCCTGAAGCAGGCAGGTCTCAGTCTGAATAAATATTACACTAGTAGTTGTTTACATGATACCAAATATTCTGAATACAGTAAATGGAACATTATTAGGGGAATCAAGTTGTCATTACTGTTAGTATCAGTGTTAATTGTCATAACTGTTAGTGGCTTTCTTGAAATGATTTGTGTGGAAATCAAAATCATAAAAGGACAAACCTAAAAATATACACAATGTTCCTGTACTTAATATGTTATAGAAATCTAATATCTCTGTCTTTTGCAAAACATTAAAATGAAATCTGAATTGGGACATGCAAGTAACATCAATTATTGTGAAAACCATTTCTATGTGTTTTTAGTAATTGCTTACTGTTTTGTTTGATTTGGATTATTCTACAATGAATTTTCTAAATTACAGTTTGGCCAAATCAAAGGAGGCCTAGTTAGAGAGTGCTTCTACTGATTCTAGACAGGAATATGAAGATAATGAAAGCCTTTGCCCTCCAGTTTGACATGACTAGAATGTCTCTTCATAATAAACAGCTAATCTATGTTTTAGGAAAGCTTTTTTTCACCTGTCAGAGATAACCTATGGATATGAACAAGGATAAGCACAAAACAAATGGAGTTAGCACATTAAAGCTGGCAACTGACAATATAATACACAGTTGCAGAAGCTAATTGCTTTAGCTTCTATCGAAGTGTAAAGTAGAATTAAAATACATTATTATAAAATGCACAATGCCCACTGCATGCTAAGCAGATTTATCATTTACACAGTAAGAATTATATCTGCAAGAAGAAAATCTCTATTTAAAGCTCTGAAATAAAATGACTCTTATAAAATTACTATATTCACCTTGTACATGGTACAGCGAGCAGAACAAAGGTTGCATGAAATCCCAATTGTAGACGATTTATTCATATCTTAATGAACTTCTTGCCAGTTGGTTGCTCTGCTGCTACCAAAAATTACAAAATACCTCCATTTAGATTTTCCAGAAACATTAGCCAAGCAATAAAAAGTTAAAATTACCATTCCAGTATAAATTTTTAAATTGGAGACGTGCCCCTTTTTTTAAACCACATTATTCAGCTGTGTTCTGCAAAGAGGAGTTAAGGGTTGAGAGATCTACATTTTTACACAATTTAAGAAATACGACCCTTGATTGATAACAATGTATGTCCCTGAAATGTATCTTGGAATTTACAGTGCCTTTGGCAGTGAGGACACAGATTTAGCTTGCATTGTTCCATACCTTTCTGACACTTAAGAAGAGTATGTCCTACTGCTTACTGAAGCAGTCACATCTTACACAAAATAAATATAATTAATTAAAAGGCTAGTAAAATAGAGAATTTACAATATACTGTGCATTAAAATCACAGGTTCTTATATATACAGTATATATATTGTAACGCAACGGGGGCTCAGGCGGGCGCCCTTGCCGCATCTGTTCGGCCCCATCCCGACTGGAGGCTCGAACCCGGGACTTCCGCGTCTCTCTGCAGCGACCTAGCCCCGTGAGCTAAAGACAGATCTCTCTACAGCCCAGTAGCTGTAGTCCTGCTATCACAGGGAAGGGCGGTGACGTCACCTGCTCTGGTACGCCGGCTCTTACACACAGTGCTTGTCGGCCGTAAGCGTTACACTCTCCCCCGCTTAAATCGCCGTCCCCGGCGAAGGGCTATCCCACCCCGCTTCTGACACCAATGTAACGCAACGGGGGCTCAGGCGGGCGCCCTTGCCGCATCTGTTCGGCCCCATCCCGACTGGAGGCTCGAACCCGGGACTTCCGCGTCTCTCTGCAGCGACCTAGCCCCGTGAGCTAAAGACAGATCTCTCTACAGCCCAGTAGCTGTAGTCCTGCTATCACAGGGAAGGGCGGTGACGTCACCTGCTCTGGTACGCCGGCTCTTACACACAGTGCTTGTCGGCCGTAAGCGTTACAATATATTCTGTTTCAGATGATATGCTTAATAAAATTATTGTGGTTAGTTTTACATGTCGTTAAGCAATGGCTCTTTTTGTTGCTGAATTCCTACTGAAACTGGGAAGAAAATTACAATTATAATGAAACACTTTATTGTAAAATAATGTAAACTTAAGAAGCTGTGCTTTTAGATTGGCTATCTTGAATTTGTGACAGTAGAACATTTTGTTAAATTATCTGTATGCTTAGATATCATGTCTACATTTTCTTTGGAAAAAAGTTAGAACGGGGTTTAAGGCCTCTTTGAATACAGATAGTCCTGACGTAACATTGAATACTTAATTAGATTATTTATTTATGACTATGCATGGCTGTGTTTGATAATGAGTTGTCATTGCACTAAAACAAGTTGGTACACAAAATAAACTGTGTACAGATGATGTAAAGCTGTAATACAAATAATTCTATATACATTAGAGATGTGTGTGGGACAGAATTTTCAATCCTGTCCATGTTTTGTTAATGTTTCTTATACAGCAGCCTACATATCTGAGGGAAAAGGAAGAAAATCTAAGAAATGTGTATCAAATCAGTGTGTTAACAGAGAAAAATTAAAAATAAATTAGCTGGAAACTTATAAGGGGTAAAAGAAGATTTGTTTTTAATTTAAAATATTTATATCCCTGAATTTGCTAAGACTCAAAATGAATGCTTAAATCTGTAACATGTTCCCATTACAGTACTTACAAATGGGAAAAAGTTTGCCATGAAACATGAACAGTAATAATTTTCTAAATTTTTAATTATATGCCCTTATCCTCTTAGCCCCTTAAACTTTCCTAAATCTAAATTATTTGTTTATGTGAAATAAAAAGGGGAAACGCATAGAAGAAGACAATCACCAATCACATTCCTTAGTATTAAGATTAAGTATTTAAGGCTAGGATAATCCAAAGGGTCAAAATGTTTTAAGAAAATAAATGTTAACAGACCATGTGTGACTATTGTGAAGTCCATGCAGCCACATCTTAATGTTTTCTTTTCTTCAGCTTCACTGACAACAATAACAGCATCTTTTGATCAGCAGGAATTTCAGTATAATTTGTAGATTTATACTGAATCTAAGATGGCAGCAGATAGCCCCCAGAGGCTTCTGAACAAAAAATGCTGGATCACATCAGTCCTGTAACGATAAATTGAATTACACAGCTACACAGTAGGTCTTGAAAAAGATAGAAGGTATGAGATTGTGCGGTGTGCCAAACCCTTTGTAGAAACTCCAAACTAATTGGCACATACTGTATCTTTGTATATCCCAGAGTCAATAAATATATATCATATCCAGCAGTTACTTAAAGGAACATTTTCTTTGTTTAGTTCTTAATAAAAAAGTCTTAATGTTTTCAGTTTTCTGAAATAATTATCTAGCTCCGGATACATTTTCTTTCCAATTTTCACTAAACACACACAATTTGAACACTTGGGCCAGACAAATGTTTGTCTCAAAACTGAAAAGGAAAAAAAACATTTTGATTTTTTTATACAAAATTGGGAGGTGGCGGGGGAGTGTTACATTGATACATGGTGCTAAATGCCTCAGGCTTTGAGCACTTGATTACCTCAGAACAATATTATTATTTTCTTGGGCATCTAACTTAACTACACACAAGTATATCTGAGCTCATCTTACTTATTTTCTTATTTAAATGTCATTTGTATTTTTAAATACTGAGATATCAAGATCTAAAATACATTAGAAAAAATGCAGTAAGAAGTAGTTTTAAGAAAGCACATGATCGCTTTGTAAATGTAGTATACATAAAGGACCTTGAATACAAAAAACACTAATGTAATGTGTTAGACAAGAGCTTTAAATAGATATATTTGTTCTTAAAAACACAAGTTTAATATTTACTGTAACCATCCATTTCTGTTTTTCATTGTTTTATGAGATCAGAATTTTTATTTGTTTGTATATTCTATAATTGTGGTAAGATCAAAAGTAACAAGTTCAATGCACAATTACCTTGTTGGTTAACATTATAATGTCAATGCCTTATTTTTATTGAAATTTGACTTTTTAAATCACCATTCCTGAGTGGATGGTATATGCTCAAATTAATTACCTTTGGTCAAGTTATTTGAAGAAGAAGAGTTCCCTGCCAGTATTCCAACTAATTGGCCCCCTGTCATTAATGAAATTCTTGAAACATTCCAGAGAAAATACTATTTGCAAAAAAGCAGTGGTGACAGAAAAAAATAGATTAGAAATTAGTGTTTTATACTACTCAATTTGTTTTATTTATACTTTAATAATTTATAAAGTGCAAAGAGCATGCAGTGCAAATAGAGCAGTGTGTTCTGATGATACCTATCTGTGAGTTCTTTTCATGATTATTCAATGTCAAGTAGTTGATCCTCCACTTAACATCTGTGATGTGATTTTTACTGGCAAACAGCATGCGTCCCTGATAAAAATAAACACATGACAGCACACAAACTACATGGTATAAATATCAGTAGTTAGTTCCAGGAGATATTGACAGCATGATGACCTCAGTAAAAGCACTGCTTGTCAATTTATAGCATCTTTTTGCACCACGAAATTGTCATTGTTTTCCATCCAGTAAGACACAAGGGGAAATGCTTATTAAAGAAAAAAATAAAGCCTTGCATATCTGAAAGAATTGTTAGCTACTGTAAAATGTACTGTAATAGGTTGGTGATAATAACATAATAACAGACAACTGAACAAGGCAAATCAAATTGTGAATATGGTTTTTTGTAAAGAAATACATTATATCATATCATAAAATATTAAATGGTTATCTTTGATCAGTGGTTTGGAATAGCTCCAGAAGTGACAGAAATCAAGACAAACATAGTTTTGATTTGTTATGAGTTTTAAGTATTTGTCTTTCTTTTGTGAACGTTTTAATATTATTTTTAAGCATAACTCAGGGTCCTAACATATTTAAAAAAATAAAATTCACATGTCTTTGTATATCAATTTAAAGAAGCATTCCCTCTTACTCCGCTTGAATGGTCTTGATATTAAGTTAGTTCTAGATTGCCACCATCAGTTATTGAGACAATTCTATTTAATTTAAGGGTAAGTTCCAAAATACAAAATATCAAAATTAATTACATTTGCATTCTTTGTATAGACAGGCTACTACAGTACATTATTTTTATTTTTATTTCTATCTCAGGAAGCTAAATTACAAATGTCAATGCTTTAAATGAAAAAATATCAAACAAGGATAACAGTGATTTCTAAAATTATATTTCTTTGGCCAATGGAAGTGCTTTAGAAGTTTTTTTTCTCATGTATATGCACACTCATTGTAAGCAGTTACCCAACACTTTAATTGTAACCGGCTTCCAAGTAAGGAAATATAGAATGCACTTCATGTGCCTTTTAAATAATTTTCAGTACTCACCCATGACTGGGAACCAGAAAGAGATTACAGTACCTCGATTCATTGTCTCTAAATAAATATTTGAGCCTATTAAATCTGAATCTTAGTATTTAGTGGTAATTTATTGATTCAGCCTTAGAACACACATGGACTCTTTCTGCTATTAAGAGTATTAAAATAGAAGGTTTGTCGAAGTTTGCTGTATTTAGCCATATTGTACATAATATTGCCCAATATGGATACAGATCACCCTTTGTCATGGAAATATGAATTACCAATGTCTCAGAGATTACTTCATTGATTCAAATTAAACATGTTTTGATAGATATATCCTCATTTCTTATGTTGCTCCTAGAGAACTACTGCTAAACAGGTTGAGTCATCTCTGCTGTGCAGCCCGGTCAACTCCTTTTCTAGGTTTTACATTCATGCTTTTTTTGCTAGGGTATTATTTACTTATTAGTATTTTCAGATGTATTCAGACTAATAAAGATGATGGATTAAAACCACACCAAATACACATTTTACTTTGTATAATGCTGCTATGTACTTTTGTATGGTGTTTAAAACATTTTACTTAAGGGAATTTAAAGGGAAAATGAAGAGATTAAATTAAATTCCAGCCTTGTCCCCACCCATCAATAACAAGCCATCAACGTGATTATAACACTGTGTATGTCACAAATTGATAGAACTTAATAAAATGATTTTGCTCAGTGTGACAGGATAAAAAATGGCATTCTCCTCTGAGTCATTCCAGTGCCTCACAATTCTCCTGTGGGTAATTAAAAAAGTGTGATACAGTCACACAAATTTAAAAATAAATAAATAACAATGCTACATGTGCATCCCCAAGGTACCCATTAAAGAATATTTTCTTGAAGTGAGGTTAGGTGCGTTGATCTCTGTCGAGACTGTGCAGTACCATGAATTAACATTCCCTGCTGCAGCTCTGACTTATTTTCTACATTATTCCAATTAAACCATTGCAAATAAGATCTTTGCTTGAGAACCAGATGTCTTTAACAGCATTTCTTCAGTGCCACCATACTGCCAAATCATGCTTTAAAGGCATGCATAGAAAAACATTTTTAGATTTCATTTGATATGTCTCATCTTTTACACATCACATCCCTTGAGAAAATCTTTGTGCCACTGAATCAAAACTATTTAACACCAACAACATGTTAATACAGTACAGTAGAAAATGTACAGCAATTTATGATGCATGTTGTATTTTATGTATTTTAGTAGCATCATAATATAAAATGAGAACTGTTGCACTGTGTAGCACTGCAGTGTTTCTTGCTCAATGTAAAAGTTTAGTATGGGTAAAGAGATGGCCACTATTGTGCATTGTGTGTGAAAAATGTTCTTATACTGAGAGATGTACAATGTATAATACATTGGTGAAAATGTATTAAATGTGAAGGAAAATAGATTTTACTATTGGTCAAGCTTTGGTACAGTAGCTGTAAAAAAAATAATTTAAAAAACAACAAAAAAACTGGCAACTCTGTTCACGTGTACAGTAACAGAAACTTCTTTCTAATGTATTGAAACCTGTGATATTTTTCATTTGATTGTATTTGTATTGCCTAAATAAAATTTTGGCTGTATTGTTTAAAACAGTTGTTGTTTTTGTAAATAAAAGATACACGCTCTATAAAATGTACATATTTACCAGTTAAGACTGTTGAAGAAACTTGAAAAAAATGGTTTTATATCATCACTTTATGTTCTCACCTTGTTTTTATAACCAATACTACTATTGATATTTTGATTAATTTAAATTGAGGTAAAAAAATGGTGAACATTGTACTTCCTGTAGCAATATTTATATACTGTACAGCTACTTTCTATCCCTCTGATTAGAAAAGGACTACAAAGCATCTTTTTAGCACCAAAAATTAAAATGTATGAACTCGGTTTCACTGTATATCTTGTCAACTGATGCTGAAGATTTTAGTGTGATAGAAAATGCACTCTATGTGAAACAGTAAGAGTCGGCTTTTGAGAGAACCTTGTTAATTGGAAAAACCTGTAGAATGAGGCACACCTAGACTGATTGAGTAATTAGCACTCGGAGGGAGAGAAATTTGGAGGGAAAGGAACTGACAGGATAGGGTCTATGTGAAATTAGTCACTCCTCTAGGCTATTTAACATGCTTATAAGAATAGCTAGGTATAAAGGAGTTTCAGTCTGCCTTTAGGCTACAGTCTGGAAGGAGACAGTGAGAGATCTATAGGGAAGGGCTCATTAGTAGCAGATAGTATGTAAGATATTCAGCAAGAGATTGATGTTTAAGGAAAATCAAGTTTAGGCTATACAGAAGTGAATCCTAGGTGCTGGGTAGGTAGGCTCTGTGGCAGGTCACCAGTCTCCACAGGGTTGAAATGTAGTGCAATTGAACTGGGATGAGTGGATGAAGAGTTGGTCTGGTAAATGTGGTGAACATGTATGGTGCTCTGACAACTAAGACTGTTAAGATCTAGTGACTTGAGGAGACAATCTGAAAAGGAAAAGGATCATGCTTTCTTCCCTGAGAAAGAACTAGGATTCCAGAGGTGGTCTGGAAGAAAATGGACCAACCACTTAAAATGTAGAAAAACCAAGGTGGAACACTGGCAGTATTGTGAAATGATAGTGTATGTGTGCTGGTGGTTCTTGTTGACATCTTTACATCTAACATGTTTTGCCTGGTATGTTAGTTTTTAAGCAACCTTGCATTTGTTTAACCGCCTACAGTGCTAGTTACTGAGTAAAAAGTTATTTTTATCAGTCTCTGTGATCTAGTTTAGATCACCAATGTGGTGACTGGAGCTCTGCCCATGTCTGAGTGACCATGTTTGAATCTTGACATGGTTGTTTAGAGCCATACACTGCCCTCCTAAAAAAAAAGAGAATTCTATTCTGTCAAAAGCCCAGGACTCCCACAACAGGTAATCGTGGTCCTATCCAAGGATAAAGGGGGTGGTATTGCCTTCTGTAACAGGCCTGGTGCTCAGTGAGTCCACTTTCTTACAACAAAGGTAAGCTGAAATTTGTTATGGAAAAGATATTTAAAGCTTAACAAGAATTCCCTTCGTAGTAGGATTCTCTTGGAGTTTGGTATTTTATTTTGCAAGACTTTATATTGCTAAACAAAAGTAATATTAATTGCAACTAGGGGGTATGATGTGGTACAGTACAGTATGTTTAGATTTAATGCATAAGAAAGTTCCATTAAGGTCATTTTAACAGCTATACAATTCAAAGTAGTGCATGTACTATGATTGAGAACAGAACTTACAAAGAGGGTGAATGTAATGTGGTAATGGAGTACTACCCTTTTCTAGCAAATTGTTGTATTAAGATACTGGTATAGTTAATGTGAGGGAATCTATATTCGTAACTGGACTATGTGCCCGGGAGGCTTCCATAGGAAGCAGCCATTTCATATTTTGTAAGTCATGAGCAGTCACTTAATCAAATGCAGACTGACAGCCCAGTTGATTACAGGTATAAGCAGGGATAGTAAGATTTTATTATAAAGGAAAAACTGATCTAAAAGCTATTTAGAAAGACAACTTGGGTGGGGAGGATTTGATACTACTCCTACATCAGATCTCATTCGGGTATACAGTTAACTAAAAGTTAGGACTCCCAATTAGTTTTTGTTTTTTTTTAGTTTTTGACTTGGTACCAAAAATCTCAGCTTGTTGAGAGACTGAGATAAACACTTTATTAATCTGCCATCTGACAATACATTTGCCATGTTTGCAGGTGATCCCAATGCAAGAGGAGCAGCAAGCACTGTAGAAGTGGCAAAGGATTTGTTAAAATTGTACATGCAAGACTTTATTCAGAATAGTCTGCAATTTTGGATTCCACTTTAAGATATTGGTTCTCTGTAATAACCCCATAGAAGAGGAACAACTACTTTTAAGCCTTTTTGTACATGTTGGAGGCGGCATACCAGGTACTGTAGATATCTTGGAGTTGAACAAGAAACATGGGGGGGGGAGACTATACACTGTAGTTTTACAGTTATTTGATAGTAGCAAATTAATGTAGCAAACATGGGTGGTATATATATTTGTACTGAGAAGAATTTGTATTGTACACAAAGTACAGATTAGGTTTGAATATTCAAATTGGAGTTGCTGTGAATACAGAGCTACAACAAAAATCTGTCGTCTTTTCTTGATTTATTACTGATTTAGATCATTGAATAGTTTCAAAATGTCACATTTTCAAATCACTTAAGTTACAAGTATTCCATGTTGATACTGGTGAAATCGTACAGTGAACTAGTATGACCTTGCTTAGAGACGTTTTTATCACCCAGCTATAAAAAGTCTTTGTGTGAATCCAGCATGAGCAAATGACTGACCTGAGCTCAAAGGAATGTCCTAGGCCAGTGGTTCTCAAACTGTGGTATACATACCACAACTGGTATGTGGCGCTCCCCCAGGTGGTATGCCAGATGACCCTGGAAATTTGTGTGCACTGAAAAATTGGGATGGGTTTTCATATTTTCTATTTTAATAAAATGAGTTTGTCAAATATGCAGCCTACGTACTATGATGCAGCACGCGCTAATACTTGAGTGGACACAAGAGCTACTATGGAATTCTATACCATTGTATAGGAATGCGTGCTATGAACGTAAGTGGCCAATTGTATTTAAAAAAAGTTATCTCCAGCAAATAGGGAGGTAGGAGAATGTGTGTGGTTTTCGAACTCTGCCAATCTTTTGAGCAAAGGAAAGGGTGACAGATAACAGAAATATTTAAGGACTGTTCTAGGTTAATTTGAGAAAAATACACTGAGCGTCTCTGTTTTGTTCCGATGTGCATGAAATATAAACTTCTTTTAACTTCTGAGACGGACTTCTGAATGGGGAAAAATGCAAACTTGCTGATTGCTAAAGCAGGTTAACCCCACACTATTTGTGAAGAACTTTGTTTACCATTGGCAAAAGAGCTGACACGTATTGTGTGCTAAACAGCTCAACCTGCTGCCCCTTTTGAATGACAGTCACTCGTAGAAGTATTGACATGGAAGATGTCAGAAGTATGCTGATAGAGCACGTTCAGATGAGCAGATGCTTTCACTCCAATTAGATACTGTAAGTCTGTAGATGACGTTGATTTGGCCAATTTGCTCATTTATGTTAGATATGAGTTTGAGGGCATGCCCCATGAGGACTTTCTGTTCTGTAAGCCGCTACCAATAACTACAGAGGAGCACCTATTTCAGCTTCTGAATGAATTAACCGAAGAGAATGGCATCGACTGGGGAGAAAAAAATGTGTCTCTGTTTGTACAGACAGTGCTAGAGCGATAACAGGCAGACTCAGTGGTGTAGTTGCACGAATTAGAGAGGTTGCTATAGATATGAAGTGGACGCACTACAGCATCCACCATGAGGCCTTGGCTGTCAAGAAAATGCCTAAGGATTTAAAATCTGTTAGACTCTGTAGTCAAAGTTGTGAATTGTATCAAGGCTCCACCAATGAATTCACATCTGCTTTGCTCGACTAAACAGGCACACCCCTCTCACTGAAATGTTAAGTGCTCAGTGCTATTTTTATGATGTTTATATGATTGTGTGCACGCACACGCTCATGTTGTCATTGAGATTTTCTGGGGTTCCTATGAGAAAATGATTTGTAGGTGGTACTTGGATGCTTTGGTTATATCAGAGGTGGTACTTGGTCCAAAAAATTTGAGAACCACTGTCCTAGGCTATAGGCACAATGAACTAAATGTTCTTTCAACTATCATAGATCAAACATTTTTTCCATAATGAGAAGTATTTTATGTAGTGAAAACACTCTCTACCACCAGAAGAACCTCACCCCAGCTGTTGGTCATGTTTGTGAGCGTATCAGGGTTTGGTGCTGCCTTGCTGTCGGAGGACCTGCACATGCTGCCATAGTTAACAGCTCCATGATTATAATTCTGGAGCAGAATTTCAGGCCATACTTTCATCACCTGAAAATGGGTCATGTCGCCCAGTGATGATCCTAAACATACAATTAGATCTATAACAGACTGGAAGAAGTAAGATACAATTTCTTTACTTTGGACTACCCATGTCCAATTCTGGACCTAAAGTCCATTGACATAAAAAGGACCTGAAATGACCTATTCGTGCAAGGAGATCCTCAAATGTCACTGACTTAAACAGTTCTGTTCAGGAAGAATGGGTCAAAATTTATCAGAACTGCTGCAAGAGAGAGGAAAATATTGTCTCCCATTGATGTGCTGCCAGTTAGTGAATCTAAGGTTCAGAACACTTATTTATGCAATGATATTTACTGTGGGATCATTGCTCATAAATAATCCAAGTGTGGTTTATTTATTTGTTATATAGTACATTAAATCATGTTGTCTTTTATAGGTATTACCGTGAAGATCGAATTAGTTTAGTTCTCAAATCCATGAGAATAGAAAGGGTTAATAATTGTTCTAGCTCTGTAAATGAAATTCAAGAACATTAAAAACTACAGTATAAGGAAGATATTAATGCAGAGTTTTACTTTTAAAAACTCATCAAGCTCTTTCTTTAAAGATCCCAGTGTCAATAAAATTGTTTCTCGTGGCATACACTAATAATACTATAAAGGTTGTAACAAGTTATTTTTATAAATCTTTGTAGTGCATCTTTTTCAGTGCATCTTTATGAGAATAAAGAAAATCATTTAAACAAGTTTAACATGGGAGAACATTACATGATCTATTCATTAGTGCCTTTATATATTTAATGGGGTTATTTTCATCTTTTAAATGTTTTATTGAAGATCCACTTGTTTTAGATGTAAATAAATGAGAATGTGGACAATCTTGTGAGTTATTTTTCAAGGGACTGAATGTCTGTTCCAACGTGAATAGTAGTTGGTGTGAAAATTACAATTGAATTATAGAACAACAAGGCCTTTGCTGTTTCCAAAGTTCTTAAGCATAAATTGCTTAATATAAAATGACTTGGGGAAGCACATTTAATAGGTTGAATAAAAAGTCCAGTGCCATCAGTGTGCTCATTAAAAATTAATCAAGTAACTGCCTGAACTACAGTACTTGATAGATCTCTGCTTAAAGATCATCCAGAGGATGTCATGTTGAATTTTCAAGTATCATCAGTGATTTGTGAAAACTTTAACATAACATAGTTTTGTCCTGTTGCTACAGAGTTCTGGAGATTCTGGAGATTTACAAAACACTGATATCATATGAATAACTATGATTAGTGTAAAACAAAATAAACACCTATTGTATTGTAGCTGCCTTTTTGTCACAATGCATGTATAATGAGAACTAAAACCTTACTAATGTTGACATACTGTATGCTTAAGTCAAACTCACCTAACTGTGCTTTGTAGAAGCTGTGCCAGAAATCAAGTCTTTCATTGTAAACATTTCGTAGCAGCTCATTTTGTATTTTAGACTGAAAGTTTTTATGTGGGTCTGACATATTGCAGCTAAAAGAGTCCAGAACCTATAGATTAGTGAATTACTGAGCATGAAAGTATATGTATGGGCTCCCAAAGTATATATGCAGAGTACAGCTTAGGCCCTGTATTCTAGAGAGAACTTGATTAAATCATGGGTATGTCATTATCCTCCTAGGGCGGAGTGGTGGCATTGTGCTAAAGATCTGCATCTGTGGATCTGGATCAATCTGCACCATTGATTGCTGGTTCAAATCCTGCGGCCGGCAGAGGAATCCTACTCTGGCTCCTGAACAAGGCCCTTAAACTCAGTTACTCCAGGGGTGCCGTATACTGTAAATGGCTCACACTGCGCTCTGACCCCAAGCTTCTCTCTCCCTGTCTGTGTCTCATGGAGAGCAAGCTGGGGTATGTGAAAAGACAAATTCCTAATGCAAGAAATTGTATATGGCTAATAAAGTGACCTTATCCAGGTAAGACCAGGATTTCCCAAGCTGAGGCATATATTTGGACTAGCAATGCCAGGGCAGTATAGCTTACCAAAAGTCCTGTGAGTCTCCAGTGTTAACAATGAGAGCTCAATAGCCCAAAAACTTAACTCTGTTTTGTGTGCTATGGAATTGTAATTTGAAAACACCATGCACATTTCACAGACCCTCGGTGCCTGTACCTATAGAATCTTTTAGATAAAAGTGTTGGTATCAAATTTGGGATGGGGGAGTAAAAAGAAAAGTATTGTTTAGAAAATGTGGTATTCTGCCAACTTTTTGAAATGTAAAATAAATTACTTTCCTTATGGTTTGTAGCAAGTGTTAAGAGAAGGCTAGATTCTGCACTTGTAACATAATCATAAAGGATGAGCTCTCTCTTCCTTATGTGCTTGCACAGACATCATTGCTTTAATTTGATCAGGGGCTTATAAAACCTTTGCACTATGCAGTATAGAGCAGAAGCATTTGTCCTAGGATATGAAAAGAGGTACCTGCTAACCATCTGCCATGGGAAGATAAAAGAAACCCATTAATGCTCTAATTTCTATTGAGAATGTAGAAACTGAATGAAAAATCTGCACAAGGGCTTTCAACACCCAAAAATAATAGCAAGTGCAAAGGATCCTTGGCATTTGGTGGCTTCCTATAATATTTCACTAACAAGCAGTTTTGAATCTTTCTTTCAAATGTCTTAATGAAAATTCAAAAACTCCTTTCATTTTATTCCAGCTCCCCACATGTTGATCATTTGAATAATGGAGATGATTAACATTATGGTGAAAAGACTGGATTTCTTTCACTATGAGCATAAGCTGAAATAGATCTGACTTCTATTACTCTGAGTAATTTCACTGATTTGGAGTAGACATACTAACAAAGCCACATCTGTCACAGACATATGGAAATAGTTTTTAAGAAAATCGGAACCACACATAATTTCTGAAATGTAGTGAATGCAGTACTTAAAAATACTTTAATCTTTACTCTTAAAATTGAGAAATAATATGGACCTCACCTAATAGATTTTAGAACAAATATAAGAAAGTCAAGTTCCCAGATATCAGGAGCCCATTTGGACCATTTTGCCTGTTTGCATTTTACATGCATTTGCTATCAACTATATTGACTTTGACAACGTTGTGTAGCCCTGAAGTAGTTCAGGTGGGTAGTTGCGTCAACATGCATAGGCTGTAAAGGAACAAGTAATAGGCTTATTCTATGCTGAAAAGAGAAGAAAGAAAACACAATGTTTGGCCATGGAGCCTTCTTCCGGTTTGAGAAAGACAGAGCAGTAAGCAAAGGTAATGTAGCATAGGATAACAAAAGCTGGGAGAGAGGAGGAGCGAGAGGAGGGAGCAGGGAACAGACAGTGTGGCCAATCTGTTAGTGTGAAGTCAGGAAAGGTGAAGGAGGAGGAGTTAAATGAAACCTACAATGAATAGAGAGAATTTAGAAGAAACGTAGTCTGTCATTAAGAGAAGGGGGAAGGTGTGATCCTAGCTGCAGGATAATTTTAGTTTCTGTAGTCTTTCTGATGTTGGAGTTAGGAAAACCAGCTTTTAGAACACAGATGGAGTGATTAGTGTGATCATGGCCATCAGAGGTAAAATGAGAAACAATAGGCTTGGAGAAATCTTTAATCTTCACAGCCCTAACATGTTCTCTGAAGCAGTCTCTGAGTCTTCTTCCTGTTTCCCTAATGTAAATGACCGGGCATTTACTGCAAGAGATACAGTAAATAAGGATGCTGGAGGTACAAGACGCTATCTGAGTGATCCGGAATTGTCCTGAGGGGCCTTGAATGAGTGTGATGTTAGATATGTACTTGCAGGTGATACAGCGAGCTCTGTTGCAGGGGAAAGTGCCTGGTTTGGATGGTTGCTGAGGGCAGTCAAGGGAGCTGTGAACAAGAAGGTTATGCAGATTAGGTGGTCAGCGATATGAGACGATGGTGCGGTAAGAAAAGAGGGCCCCAATGGAGGGATCATGTCATGTCATAATAGAAAATGTTTTGGCTCGAGCAAGGGCCCTGTCAATAACACTGCTAGGGTATCCTCTGTTGATGGGGGGGGAGAATACATTTTGAGGGCTTGGTTCTGGAAATCAATGTCGTCATAGCTGAAGGAACTGTGAAAAAGGGAGAGAGTTTTTAGTGTTTGGGGTGAGCTATACAGGAGATAGTTGTGTGAATTAGAGGATTTGTTATAGACCGAAGTAGAGCGTTGGGGGTAGTTAATGGAGAAGTCGATGTCTAGAAATGATAGAGTAGTGGAACATTAACTGTATATTTTAGGGACGGGTGGAAATTGGTGAAGTGATGCAGAAAGTGCTCAATCTGGTTGTTAGAGTATGTGGCAGCACTGATGCAGTCATCAATGTATCTCTTGTACAGGTCAGGGACATGGCCAGTGTAGGAAGTGGAGAAGCGTTCTTCTACCCAGCCAACAAAAATATTGGCATAGCTGGGACCCATTCTGGTGCCCATAGCAACTCCACTAACCCGTTGGTAAAAAAGGTTATTGAATGAGAATGGATTCAGTGTGAGAACCCACCTGAACTACTTCTATCTACATCTTCTGCAACCCACTATGCCTTCCTCCTAATCTTTTTATAGACCTCTTCATCATTCCTTTTCTTCCTCCCTGGGTCACTTGCCTCTCTTACTAAACCAGCATTCTGTCTCTTTAAAGTGATCTGTTCCAAGACCAAGTTTCTAACCACCTTCTATTCTAGTCAGCATAATATCATTCCTAAAGGATTTCGCCTGAAATTTAATACTTTTTCTTTTGACTCCCATACCACCCAGAGTAACACTCAGAGACTTCTACAACAATTTTCTAGGAAACTAATGCTTTCTACAATTTTCTCCCTCAAAGAACAGATTATCCTTTCTGACAACAACATCAAAGAGGCAAAGGAATTTCTACGGCTGACAGCTCCACGTCATCTTTTCTTTATAACTTATCTCATTAGATCTCTCAATTCCAAACTCTACCAGTTTCTCACTACAGAGAAGGATAAACTCAGTCATCTTCTACAGAAGAAAACCAACACCCCCACCACCTCCACAAATCTTAATCTTGTTTTCACTATACCTTCTGACCTTTCCCTTTCACAGTATGAGCAATCCCTCCTCAGCAAAGGCCTCAGTTTTGTACCAGTTCCCAGGAAGCTGGACATCCCCTAGACCCAAGTCAACCTCAACCGCTTTTAGCGCAGGATTTGACTCAAAGCACATTTTGCTTACGATTCCTCTTCACAGGCAGCTGACAGCAATCCAGTTATTGATGTCATTGTCATTGGTGGTCTGTTACCAGCTTGCACAGCAGAAATTCACACGAGATTCTTTATTTAAAGCTTAATTTCTAAATTTCTCATTTCTAAAATATATTTTCCAGGTTTCCAGAGGTATTCACAGGATGGCACAGGGTAGACGTATTACAGTTGGTAGTGGAGAACTACCTGACAGCCTGCATGAGGATGTTATTCCTGACTTCTGTGTCACCTGGTTACAATTGCTTGAGGAACCAGGAATTAAATCTGACTGATCGTACACAGATTTAGCATTGTTTTAAGAACTACAACTCCCATAAACACACTCAGGAGCTTCCTGATGGTATCTATGTCACAGTTGCTATGCTGCCTGGCTGTGGCGATATCTAGCAGGTCCCTCCCTGTGCTGGCAGCTACACAGTTGGTCATCAGAAGGAGCTCACATAGGCTTCTCCTTATTTCATTATGTTTATTTAAAAAAATAATTAGAAAAAACATTGGAGGATTTCCAGAAACATTTAGTTTAACTTCAAGAGTTATTTTAAGTCAGGAATATTGCAAGCTGGTAGTGAGGATATAACTACCCGCCTATTCCCCACTCTTGTCTCTCTACCCTATCACTTGGTTACACAGCTTTTCTCCATGGTCATATAACTGCTACTACATAGTCTAGTAGCAGTTATAATTCAACTGAAGATCTACGCTTGGTTACAATTATATCTAAACCTTTAAGTGTATTGGAAAGTGAAACTTGATCTAAATGTAGTTCATTATAAAGTACTGTATTATTTTCAATTTCCGAAATTGATCTTTGTCTAAGTGAAAAATAAATTAGGCATTGACCTACAGTACTGGGTTTTAAGCGTTAATAAGATTGAGGTAAAGAAAGAAGCCAGTAAGTAAGCTGTAATTAAAGGTGTGTTTTAAATCTTAAACTAATCTGAATCTATTCCTAACACCTAATTCCTAATCTATTGGACAGTCTTCCTACTCAGTTCAGAATGTGTGATCCTATCTTAAGTACATACTTTGATAGTAGTCTGAGTGAATGGACAACTATCCACCACAGCTAGAGATTTCTGCAAAGCTTACAAAAAAGATAAACCATAAACCTGCATATGATTGTCCCCTGCTCCCAACACAAAATTGCCAGGAACAGACAATTTCAACATTGTTTTTTGCATTCTATTGTTGCATTCTTAAACATTCAGCAGCAAATGTTCTCAGAATTGAGGAAAAAAATGTTTGAGAAGATGTGAACAGTGAAAAATGAACAAGTAGTGTCCCAGTCAATCTGTGATGATTGTTGCCTGCTGTTTGCAATGCATAGTCACTACGGGACTGGAAACATTCAAAGGAAAAATAAAACAGGCACAAAACAGAGAAAAAAACACACTGTACAGGACAAATGTCCTGGCTGTTATGTGCAAAAACTCAATAAATATACTGTAGCACCCTGTGACATGACCACTGTAATACACAGTATATATGCTGTATAGCAGTTAGTGTTTTTCTGTATTTTTAAATTAGCAGTTACAAAATGCCTGACATTTACATACTGTAGTTTCTTAATCAACTTAATATTGACTATCACTGTTCTAATAATGAAAATCACTATTTAACTATTATCCACATGACAAGTATCTCATTTATGGGATGATATAGGAAGCCCTTGTCATTGAACATTTGGGATTTTCTTAACATTTTAGATTTCAATACAATGGAATAATGTAGAGACTATTTCCACATATGTATTTTATATGCAACAGAACCAGGGGACATGACAGTAAGTACAAAAGCTAAATTAGTCATGCGTTTTTAATAAAGAGGCAAGACACCTTTTTCCAAGGTGATAAAAACTGCTTAAGATTGTTGAAGCTAAGTATATTTTCCAGTGTCCCCTTCACCAATGACAGAAAAAATAGGCTTTCCAAAAAGTAAAAAGGGGTACTTTTTCAGCTACAAGGTAGACAATCTGGATCAGCCACAAGCAAAATGCTGATAACAAGTTTCATTTATGATACTGTATGTGGGTGTGAACTGGGTATTTATTGAAAGTGCCTACAGCAGGGTAATAATTCCCTGCTGTCAGAATGTGTAGTTGTTTTCCTGAGAAGATTTAATTGATTGATTTGTCTGAAAAGAGCAAATATAGAGAAAAGAGAACATAAAGCAAATGCTACACTATAATAACATGTTATATCTTGGAACCCTGAATCATAAGTGGAATCTTGGTCAGCCCTTGAGCATGTCAAATGTTAGTGTTTCAAATAAAAAAACTTGATTTTTTGGTCTCCTGATTTATTGCTGGAGCTCTTAAGTTATCTATAGTTATCTATATGTGAAAAGACAAATTCCTAATGCAAGAAATTGTATGTGGCTAATAAAGCGATCTTATCGTATTTCAATGGAGTTCAATTTAATTTATTCACTTTATTCAGAATGATGTGGTTATTCTTTTTACACAGAGTGATTATAGTTTACTTTTTTATTTATTTCATTCAGTAATGGATTGCGAAGGGCTGGTAATGGTGATGTTGTATTTATCTCTCTTTAAAACTACAGGTATATATAAACTGAAATGAAAACTTCCAGCTTCAAGTATTACATGCAACTATCAGATTTAAAATAAAGAAAAATTGGTCTGAGGCTTCCAATTTCATTATTTGTGTTCAACATAATTCATCATATGAGATGTGCCTTCAAAGTTCTACAGTATTTACAATTCTAATGAGAGTATTAATTAGAAGCAAGATGTTGTTTTTACAAAACTCATTCTTTCTAGGTTTTTAATTTGTAATATATTCCTTAACTATTCCAAATATGTTTTTTTTTCAAATGTAAGATAAAGGCTCAAAGCTGCAATTAACTGGAGTTGACACCTTGGTTTGTGGACAGGATTGGTTAGATTCACCATGCAATAAAGCTTCTATGTATAGATCCAAATCCAGATTAACTGGATTTACTGGACTCGAGTACAGATGTATAAATTCTTTGCAAGAAGAAGCCCCTCACACTGAAGAGGGCTCAACAGCCAAAAATGATTTTTGCAAGGCATTGTTTTTACATATTTCATATACTATAGTGTATTATGGGGCTGAAAAACATCATCCATGATTTAATGGATATTCTGCAATAATGGACACCCCTTTCCCACTATTAGTCTGTTAAACTGAAGGTTTACTGTATAATAATTACAGTAAGTAAAAATTATTTTTTGGTGTTTTGTACTGTATAGTTTATGCCATGACATTATAACATTTTCCCAAAAACTCTAACAAAGAGCTCAAATGATTTGATGTTTCTCTTCTCCTAGAATTCCAGAGCTACTGTTTTAATTGATAACCTTTGATTTACAGTAAAATTCATGACAAATGTTAAGAACATTTATGCTAAATAAATCACAAGAAAAAAATAAAGCACTGAGCTAGTTTGCCCAACAAATCCTCACTATAAGTAACTTAAATAGAAAATCAGACCTAGGTGGTGTTTCACAGGGCATCCAATATAATTTCTAAAAAATACAGGACAGATAACAGCCTTCCATACTGATTCATTACAGGAAATCTATTTTTAGAAAAATACAAATTGTATTTGTCCTACATAACAGTTGGCAACCCTGTGTTTGAGACATGATGCTTGAATCCTGACAGAAGGGTTTAAAAAATAGAAAAGATGTAAGGAGAAGTATGGCACTGATAATAAGCAGTATAGAGAAGAACAAAGCAGTTGGTGAAAAAGTATTAAGGATCTTAAGTTATATCCAAGCTGAAACAAATACTGAATACATCTCCTTAAAAGGTGATTTACAGTTAGTGAACTACAAAATATAACTAATGTTATTCTTTTCCTGCTCACAAAATCTATCAATACAGTGAAACTTCAGTGTTGTTTTTCGTAATGCCTTTCCCATGTCAATCTTGTTTATGTTTAGTTCAGGTGGGTAGCTGCGTCAGCATGCGTAGGCTGCAAAGGAACAAGTAATAGGTTTATTCCATGCTGAAAAGAGAAGAAAGGTGACACCTGAAGAAGGCTCCACGGCCAACACGTTGTGTTTTCTTTCTTCTCTTTTTGGCATGGAATAAACCTATTACTTGTTTATGTTTAGTCTGTTTTGTATGGCAGGAACAATATTTCTGGTACTCATCAGAAACTCTGCAACACATGAATCTTACACATTTACAACATGACCAAATCATCTACTGTATAAGCCTAGCAACACACAATTTCACACTTACTTTTACACTGAAAGCAATTGAAAAAGTCAAATAAAGTATATTCTAGTATAAATTAAAAATCCAATAATGTAGCTGGTAGCATAGTTGGAGCATGAATCAAAAGATACCATGATGTCCTTATTTATAATTAAGCAGATAAAATTATGTAATTATGCTGAATGTTTTTTCCAAACTAGTACATATCCGTATTACATTGTAATTCTTTTGAAATCAGAATCTCAAAAAGTATAAGGGTGTAATTTATCATCTCTTTATGTTACCAAAACATATTTTGATGAAGGAAAAACTTGAAGGATCTCAACCAATTATCTTAATGATGTTAACAGAGATTTTATAATTATTTTGTAATTGATAAAATGAAGTTTTATTGACTTAAGTTTCTTCCATAAGTATCCTTGACATGAAAGATTCCATGTTTTTGGACCATTTTATATTAAGTTTCCAAAATACAACAAGAAAGAAAGGCTTGTTCTGTAAATATTTACCATTAGGGACAAAAAGCATTTTAAACCCCTTCAGAGGTAAGAAGCACCAATGTCATGTTTCATGATAAATGATGCTAGAATCTCATTATCTTTACGGTTCAAATACAGGCTCACTTCACTACATTTAAAAATGATGAAGTACAGAAAGGTTGTTTGACACTGTTCTGTTCCTTCAGTGGCTGGTATTGACTAAAAGTCAGTTTGATCTTGTGTTTATTCGATGATAAATTTATTGTTGAGAAGGATCACTGGCTCACAACACACTTCAATTAATTAGTCAAGAGTATGAACAATTGAGTTCACCTGTACTTCATTCATTTACAATATTCAAAACGCTTGCAGAAAGGTTGACGCATACAAGACCATTTTATTTTGTATTGTGAAAATATTTTGTCTGGACCCTCAGAAGAATTCAGGTATTTCTATCCATTTGCCAGTAACTGATGCTCTTTACATGCCTGTTTTATTCATATGGCCATTTGTACCTCCTAGTCACACATTCTTATTCAAATTATTCAGGTTCATGGCACTTATGACATAGGACCATAAACTATTTGTGATAATTTGTTAATTCATTCATTTTCAAAATCACAAGCAATGGATGCAAGGTAGAATACACCCTGGAGGGGATGTCAGTCCATCACAGGGCACACACAGACACAGGCACACATATCCCTCACACCCAGGGCCAATTTTCCCAAAACCATTCAACCTATCAGTATGTCTTTGAAGGCAAAGGTGCACTGGAAGGGACTGTGCGCCCTGGACAGGGACTAAGGAGGAAAAAACGGTTCCTTTGAGCACCTGCGGAAGACTGGACAACCCCAGTTTCAGAGCCAGGACAGGAAAAAGGCATGAACAACAGCAAGTGGTAGGGCCTGGGGGCTCTTTTATTGTGCAACATCAGCCCCAGCATCCACTTGCACAGATTGAAAAAGGACACTCGCCCTTTAAAGAACGTTTTGTAATGTAGTAGAGATTTTATGGTTTCTTAGAGTGTGTACTCATTGTGAGATGTACATTGTGAAATAAAGTTTATTATGTTAAAAATACAGTATATCTTTGCACTGTGGAAGGAAACATACAAACTACTTGATAGCACTGCAGGTCTGGAATTAAACCCAGAGGCCCAGCTTTGTGAGGCAGCATTGCTAACTGCTGCACAAGAGTGCCATCATAACATTAATATTACTATAAAACTATATAATATAATTAATAAGGTTAAGGTAATAAGGTAGGAAAAAGACTTCCTTTTCCTTGTAGTGCGTTGGCAATTGTGTTGGTTATGTTAAATACACATTTACAAAATTACAAAGAAGTTACTATACTTCAGAAGACACAGGCAAAACCCAATAATGAGATTGCAATAAAGCATTTGATATTTTTTTTCCTTTAATGCATCTAGATGTAGTTTAAGGAGTAACTACCTGGCTATTTCAATTGGATTGGCTTATTACGAAAAATCTGGGTTTATGCTATTCTTCTTCTAAAGCAACAACAAAGGCACATTCTGAAAAAACATACATGCAAAACACAGGGTGTTAATATTACATGGTCCTGAACCTAATCCCTAATGCAGGCTATCACAGAAAAATAATGTGTTGTCACTAATCCTTAACTAGAGTAATTTAATACGGGGTGCAAAATCAAAACTAATAAAAGCATATTAATTATAACAAACTTTTATTGCTGATTAACAAAACACATTTTGGAATATAATATTTTTGTTATCCTTCATCCAACCATTCAAAAAGCCACACGGATTGATATGTGATCCATAAGATTATTAGAACAGATGTAAGTAGTCATCTACTCAGGGGACAGAAAGGGGGAAAAACAAGGAAAACTTGAACTTGAACTTTATTGCCATATGTAAACAGTACATGTACTGGTACAATGGAACTCTTACTTACAGAATGTCTCTCGATTGTTAAAACAAGTGTAAAAACACAAAGTACAGACATTGCATCAAGAGAATATACAGACAAACAGTAGAGAATGTACAATTAAATAAGTAAACAGTTTGAATGTAAACAATGACTGGAGATGTGCAATTAATGAGAAATCATAATGAGGTAGATGGTGTAGGTGTGGTCCGAGGGGCATGGCTAAATGTGTTCGCCAATCGCACTGCTTGTGGATAGAAGCTATTGAAGAATCTAGTGGTAAGTGTCCATATGCTTTTGTATCTCTTGCCTGAGGGCAGTGGGGTGAAGAGCTCATGCCCGGGGTGGTGACTGTCCTCTGTGATGGCCAGAATTCTACCACGGCAGCGCTCCTCATAGAGCTGTTTAATCTCGATGAGACTACAGCCGATGATCTTCTGGGCCACATTCAACATTCTCTGCAGTGCCTTTCTTTCTCGAGAAGAGGTGATCCCGTTGGTGAGGATGCTGTCGATGGTGCAGCGGTAGAAGTTCACCAACACAGGTACTGGCATCCCCCATCGTTTGAGGCACCTCAGGAAATAGAGGTGCTGCTGAGCCTTCTTCAAGATAGAGTCCATGTGCACAGTCCAGGTTAGATCATTAGAATTGTGAATTCCCAAAAACCTAAAGCTGGTGACTGTTTCCACTTCCGTTCCATCAATACTGAGTGGGCTGTGAGTGTGTGGCCCCTGTCTCTGAAAGTCCACTATTAGCTCTTTTGTTTTATTTAAGTTCAAGTCCAGGTTATTGCTATGACACCACCTAAGCAGCTGTACGACTTCATCCCTGCAAGTGGACTCTCCCATCATTGCTGATCAGACCTATTATAGTGGTGTCATCTGCAAATTTAATGATTTGGTTGTTGCTTTGTCTTGCTGTGCAGTCGGGAGTGAACAGGGAGCACAACCTTGGACTCAGACAGCAGCCTTGTGGGGTTCCAGTGCTGAGGGTGAGTGGTGTTGATGTTTTATTACCTATCCGCACCACCTGTGGTCTCACCACCTGTGGAAATAAGGAAAAGGGAGAAAAGAGAAAGAGAGGAAAGGCGGATCACAAGTGTTCTGTATTTTGGGTTAGTGGACTTACCGTTGGATCATGTATAAAGTACCTATATGCTTTTGTTTTGTAATCATATGGCCAAGTGAGAAATAAAACTCTGTTGGTGTCATACTCCAGTTCTGTTCCCTTCCTTTTGTTATTTCCCCAAATGAACCAAGAGTTAAAATACACAGCAACAAGCAGATACTTTTGTCTGTACCAAAAAAAGACCAAGATTATCTCGGTGATAGTAAACAATCACAAAGATTGTTTTGTTTTATCATAATACGAACAGAAGAAAGGTTACAAATGAGAGGAGGCCATGTTGTCCGTATAGCCTTTTTAGTAGTTACCATAGTAACTGATTCGTACAAGAATCATTTTTAATCTCTTTGAAAAAGCCAAGGTATTGGTTTCAACAATGTGGCTGGGTAACCTGTTGCATATCTGCACATCCCTTTACATCTTTACGTAAAGTATCTCCTGTTCTCAGTTTAAAATACATTTTCACGTAGTTTCCACTTCTGCCCTTCATAATACACAAAATGTCGACAATGACAGGTGCTATAGAATATCCCTGTGCTTTAGATATTTGAGATCATATTTTGGTTTCATCTCCAGCAAAGATAATTAAATACGGTGAGTATTATAGTGTGACAGAGTTTTCACTTTCTAGTAGAAAGGATTGTTTTATTTTTGTCCCCAGGAGGCTTCTGTAGAAGGCTTCCATTTAGGCTAAGACTCAGGCTTTGATTTGTGCTGGAGCTAGAATGGCTTCTGAGACATAATAGGGAGCAAGAGTGTGCTGTTGAGCTCAGTACACCTGGGCATAGTAAATCAGGGCAAGAGAAGAATGTTCTGAGTTCCATAAGAGAAAGCTCCTTCAAAATGCTCTTGTGAATGCCCTATAGTAAATTAGGAGGTTTATAAAAGAGCAGGCAACAGTAAAAGTTGTCATTTGTGCTTATATTTTGTAAGGCAAAGATTGATCTAACAAGTTGCTTCTGTGTCAATTTAATGGAGAAGAAATCCTAGCCAACCAGTATCAGTTCAGCAATAAGGAAAGAGTGAGGGTTCTTTGGTTAAGAGTGTAGTCTCAGATCACTGTGGGACAGAGTTGCATGGTGGTTTGAGAAAATACAAGAGGGGATGTTGTAGTATGAGTGTTATCACAAGGACTGGATAAGCAGATGAAAGGTTAATGTTTGCTATTCTTAAACACAAGAGAAGGGAGAAAGAACAGTGGGAAAAGAAGAAGCTGAGGTGCAAGCTCATAAAGATATGGTAAGGAAAGCTGTACAGACAAGTGACAGAGTATTTTGCTTGGCCAAACCACAGCAATGAGAAAGAGCACATGATTTATATTCTGTATATACTATAGAGACAGGATTTGTCTGATGTGTAAAAATCTTGGATTCGAGAGAGACCAGAGAAGAGAATAAATCAAGAGAATGTTATTTCAATTGTAATAGCTAAGATAACTAACCAACTGGAGAGCCTTTCCCGATCAGGAAGGGTACCACTACACATCATAATTCTGGTCCCCACCATGGAGCTAAATTACCCCTAGCTGTCAGGGTAAGGAGTGCTGAGAGAGAAGAGTAGTTACAAGAAAGATTTTGCACTTTTTTGTTTTAGAGAAAGAATGGAAACTGTTTGCACTTAAAAGCATCTATAGGATGCTTTATTTTATTTTTATTTTATTTCTTTATTTTAAGGAGATTGTTATGAAATGCCCTGTGAGATGTCACCAACCTTAGATCTACTGACTCTGGCCTTAACTTGGGATTCCTCAGACCAGGCACTGCACATATAGTAGAACCTTCAGCACCATTTCTATGCAACTCATCACCCACATCCTTGAGAAACTCTGCAAATACTGAAATTTTCAATGCTCCCTTTTCAATAAATTTTCACTAAATAGCTTTTCATTCTCATTTATTTTTGAATGAGAGCTTTCTCATTCATTTTTGTTTTGCTTCTTTTGTGTATTGTGCTTTGAGATTCATTAACAAAATTATTTTTAAAATGCTTGATTAATCCTGTGTGTAAAATACAGTATACATTTCTCAACAGTAGATCACAGAAATAGCAAGATAACATTTTCTACATTACCTTAAATTCTAACGTTATTCAAAGAGTTTTCTTATCCCTAACATTACTTGCAAAACCTTCAAGCTCTCTCTGGAAGTAACACAATCCCTTTTAATCCCAAAGCAATTAAGGTTAAGGTTGGGTTGGTTTTGGAGTCAGGCTAAGTAGTCTAATCAATTTCCTTTCTGTTGATGAAGTACTAGGTCCCAGAAATCTGCTTTAGCACAATATCTTGCAGTTTATATAAAAAATCTACAGTATTGCATATAAGAGTAGAATCCTGAATATTTGCAAATCGAGTAAATTGTTAATTTTCCAACTTTATATCTCAATGTCACTATATTTCAGTTCAATGCATGTATCCCATTTCCCCTTCAAACTAATTCTCTGATAACAGACCTCTACTGACTGTTATTTTACTTACTTGTCAGCAGCAAGCTTCAAGGGAACATTGTCTTGAAACCATTTACCATGAAGTGCAGTCTTCAGATGTTGAAATAAATAATAGTCACATGGGACTAAGTCTAGGCTGTAGTGTAAATGAATCAAATGTTCAAAATTTCACTAAAAAATGGCAGCCTGTGCAGCTCTGGCTTTTGTGAACTGCAGCAGACCAATATACTGTATGTTGACATTTCTTGGTTTTATCCCATGGATGATTTTACGTACTGTAGTGTAGTAGTTTTTGCTGCCATATCATACTGTAGGTCCAGGGTCCTAGGTTTGATTTCAGATTTGGACATCTGTCTATGTGCAGTTTGCATGTTTGTTGAACACATTTTTTTTTCAGATGTTCCAGTTTCCTTCCACACCCCCAGAAATACACTGGTTAGATTAAGTTAACTGTTTGTGAGAGGTAGACAACAACAACATCATCTAAAACAAAAAGCAAGCTGTTCCCCAGGAGCTCCCTGATCCTGACTACATGGAGCAGTCCCAAAAGGTTTTGTTAAGACAGAGGCATACCTTTCTCCCCTGAGCTAGCCAAGGGCATGTTTCTCTAACAAATTAGCTCTCATATTTTGATTTTTCCCTTCTTTTCTTTTTCTCTAAGCATACAAACTCTACCCAATTTCATATTGAGACTGACTCTGTCTGCTTGAGACTCAGACTCATACTGCTATGGTTCTGAAAACTGTAGAATATGAAAGGTTCTACATCTCCCCTTTCCAGCTGTGAGTACTTAATCACTCTCAACCTGTTAACCTCACCCAGCTGGGAAATCTTAATGCTCCTGTCAGTCTTTCAGTAATTCACAGTCTGCCAGCTACCTCTAGTGGCACAGTCACTGTAACTACCACCTCTCAGTGTTGTCCTAATGTTAAGTGCACTTTTTTGCATATCCTCCCTGCCATGTATTGGAAAGTAGTTGGAGCTCTGTGTAATCTAAATGTTAATACTGTATATTCCTAAAGCCCAGTCTTTGTTAAAAAAAACATTATTTCATGATCTGTGTGAATGAGTTTTGCCAATACAGTTTCATACAGTTTTAGCCACCAGCCATATCACCCTGGAACTCACATCTAGCAACACACTAAAGCTAAGCAGGTGTGAGCCTGGTCAGTACCTGGATGGGAGACCTCCTGGGAAAAGCTTAGGTTGCTGCTGGAAGAGGTGTTAGCGGGGCCAGCAGGGGGAGCTCACCCTGCAGTCTATATGGGTCCTAATGCCCCAATATAGTGATGGGGACGCTCTACTGTAAAAGGTTGCTCTCCTTCGGATAAGACGTAAGACCAAGGTCCTGACTCTCTGTAGTCATTAAAAATCCCAGGGCGTTTCTTGAAAAGAGTAGGGGTGTAACCCCAGTGTCATGATTGTAGTCCCTCCCCCTTAAGGGAGCTCCAGCTCTTTCACTTCGGACTTGATTTTGTGCACCTGCCCCCTGTTCCATCCTCCTTCCAGCCCACCTTAAAAGCCAGACGTCCCCTCTGTTCCGGACTCTGCATTGGTTCCTGTACCAAGCGAGTCCAGGATCTGAGCGTCTAATCCCATTCCCCTTTTTCCCCCTAACCCTCCACAGGATCCCGCTCCGGTTTTTAATCCTGTTTGTCCTCATCCCGAATGGACCGCCCGACTTTGGACTTTTTGCCTTCGTCTTGGATTTTCCATTGGACTCTGTTTTGGATTGTTTGACCCGGACTCACCCCCCTGAACACCTGCGCACTATGGACACGTCCCCTCTTTTCATTCTCGACTCCTGCATGCTTTTTTCCCCATGTTTTCCTCACTCATCCCCGCATTGTGTTGTCTGCATAGGGTCCTGAAAGAATGCTTTCGTTACACCCAGTGTCTTGCCCAAATTTCCTATTGGCCCTTACCAATCATGGCCTCCTAATAATCCCCATCTATGAATTGACTTCATTACTCTATTCTCTTCTCCACTAAGTGCTGATGTGTGGTGAGTGTTCTGGGGCACTATGGCTGCCGTAACATCTTCCAGGTGGATTCTGTACATTGGTGGTGGTGGAGGAAAGTCCTCATTACTTGTAAAGCACTTTTAGTGGAGTGTCCAGAAAAGTGCTATATAAGTTTAAGCAATTATTATTGATTATTATTAATAATTAATAAGGTCCAGGGTCCAGAGAGACTAAGTGCACTTCCACCTTCTTCATCCTGAACATTGATAATTGTCAACTCTTTGGACATCTTGTTGAGATACCAGAAGTCATTCCAAAACCACCAAACAAACATCCCACTTTGGAATCAATGTAATGAATATTTTTTCTCAATGTTTTCTATAATTTTAAGGTCAAGCATCTTTAGACAGCATTTCAGTATGCTTTGCCTCCCATCACAGTATTACCTGTGCCACAGATTCAGGTTTGGAAATAATATCATGCTGTAAGATATTGATCCTTTTGGGCATGGAACTAAGCCATGTTAATGTTGAATTGTATGGTTTCTTGTATCTGAGCCTCTGTGGTAAACTTGGAGATAAGTTGTATTTATCACCTACGACTGTCACACAAGATGTGTAACATCAGGGTAGTCACTTTATGCCTATCAACCCTTCTTTGAGCAGTTTATGATAAATTTGTTCCAGTTGCCTCCAGTTAGTAGAAGGCCACAGAACCATGTCACAGTCATAAAAACTGTCATCACTCATGCCTATAATAAATATTCTGTTTTTCCCAAGTCACTTATTTTAATCTTCTTCAAGGTTTGGAGCACCATTGTTTGTCCCAAACCTATAAAAAAAATGTTTTCAGCTTTCCAAGAATCTGATTAAGATAATTTGTAAAATAAAAGAAAGTATTGCGTGTTCCTGAAAATTGATGCCTGAAGAAAAAAGTTAATGTTCTGTCCTAACATAATCTATAACAGTAGTTCTTCTTCTGGTGAATCAGATTAAGCATGCCATTCAAACAGCATTTTAAAAAGTAACAAGTAATAGGTTTATTCCATACTGAAAAAAAGAAGAAAGAGAACACAACGTTTCGGCCGTGGAGCCTTCTTTAGGTGTGAGAGAGACAGGGCAGTAGGCAAAGGTAAAGTAGCGGGAGAACAAAGGTTGGGAGGGAGGAGGAGTGAGAGGATTAGAGTGGTCTTTTTTCAGCATGGAATAAACCTATTACTTGTTCCTTTGCAGCCTACGCATGCTGACGCAGCTACCCACCTGAACTACTACATTTTAAAAAGTAGACATATTATATACTATAATATTATGGACTATAATATTTACCATAAGGAATAATTGAGAATGTAATGTCAAAACTCATGCTAAGGTGTTTTGTTAAATATTTATACGCACTATTTCCTAAGCCTTTCAACATTTGTTAAAATCTGTTAAATCACAGGTGTGCATAAGGGAAAATGTTTCCAACTGTGAGCATGTAGCAGTGCGCAGAGTATGTAGGTCAATGGGTTTTAAATGACATTTTTATTTTTCTCCCATTTATTATTTGTTCCTTTCTTTTTTGTGCTGTATAGTATTATACAAAGTGTTTCAGAAAGGTTACCAGCATACCAAAGTCTTATGACTTCTGAAGTCTACTATAGTGTTTAATTTACCATTAAAAAAAGCTTTTTCCACGATGTGAAACCCTAGCTTGATGTTATTCTTCTGTGGGACATCAGATAAACCTTCGGATAGGAGGTGAAAGCTCTTGACAGGTTTATTGAAGTCTAACTATTCATTCATTGTGCAATGAAATTTTTGGAACACCAAGCAGAAAGTGAATTAGTCAACGCATCAAATGATTCAGTAAAACTGTTACGGGGTATGCCTAAGGGCAGTGGACTGCAAAGCCCACATTCTAGAGGTGTTGTTATGGACATTTGACATTGAGTAATGGAGTGCCCAGTGAATAAAATTACAGAGATCTGGTGAGCCGTACAAGATACAGACTTCTTCTGTCATCTGTGTAGACAGTGGTCACAATAAGCATATATTTGAGTAGATATTCTTTTTGAGAAGGCATTTTTTTTAAATGTGTGGTTTACTCATAAACAAGTAGCAAAAGCTATTGTATTTTACAATTTTGAAATACTGATACATTAAAAAACTCCATGTGTTTAACTTATTGTATTATTTGATTTTTGTTGTTTGCTGTTTGCTAATGCAGCAAGACAGGTTTTGGAAAATGACCAACCAATGTTTTTTTTGCCAGGGAATGTACAACAGAAACAGATTAGCAAAAGATAATTTCTCTTTCCATCTCTGAATTATTTCATACTTCAAATTCAAGTATAGTATCTTTGTATTCTGCTTTCACCAAATTGTTAAAAGGCTGTGGACTAGTGATTTCACTATAATACGCTTTGTGTCCCTTCAGGATTGTTTAAAACAGCAGTACCAAAACTGACAAACTTTAATAAATGTTAATAAAAAAATATTATCTTGTCTGAAAAGTTTAAAAATCAATAGGGATGATAGTCCCAACACCAAATAACAAAAATACAAAGTTATTCCAGTTATGCACAGCTAATCAATATGAAAATGTCACATGACTGAGGACATTAGAAGCTATAGAAAGTTTCTGCTTTCATGGCCTCAGGACATTCTTTCCTATTAGAAGCCATCTGTACAGACATGATGAATTACAACTGAAAAATGGGTAACTGTTGGCTAGGGAGAAGGGAAATTCCAATCCATTTAAACTAGAATCTGTAAATCTTATAGCATTCCTTAATGTTGAGTCTTTCAGTATTTCACTGAAATGTAACCAGTTTGCAAGAAAGAAGCGTGGATTCATAGATCGTTCCATCTGTCTCACTGAACTTATCAAACCAATATATACCCCGACTCCTAGTTAAGAACATGACCTGATCTAGACAACATGAAAACACACAGAGCACAGTCAGAAAACTGGCAAGTATGTGCACCTGTTTGTGCAACAGATTCCCCGGTTTTGGACTTTGGACTGCGCCCCGGATTCCCCCTTTGGACTGTCTGGATCTGTTTGCTTTTGCCACGCCACCCAAGCACTGGCTCACCGCCGTCATCCCCCCCCTGTCTGTCAGCCCGTCCTAAACCTTTACGTCTCTTCCCTGTTGTCCTTCTCCACTTACTTCCAGATCATAACGTCTGCATAGGGTCCTGAACTACGTTTCACGGAAGCCTGGACCAGCTCCTGTTACACTAAGCCATCTGCTAGGATGACTCCTGTGTTTGTGAAGGGGTGTGCTTAAGAACAATATTTTTTCTACACATACTGTATTAGTTTATTTACTCTGAAATTTGTATTTTAATTGGCAGATTTGAATCCAACATTCTAAAATAAAAAGGAAATGGGAGGGGGCAAGATCCAAAAGAAAATCTGCAGGGAAGACGCACAAGAAATAGAGAAACAAAAGATCCCAAGGGAAACATAAAACATAAAGATCAGATTTTGTTTTTAATTGAACAACATTTCAAGTTTTCCATCTTGGTATGGTGCTGGCAAAACCCAGTGATCATCTATTTGGTACTACTCTTCAGTTTTTAAATTTATTTTGAATGGAAGGTGTACTTTTATGCCAATATCTTTTGGCTATGACATGTAAAAAAACAGCTGGGACTTCACTTGTCTTTGTTTAGGAGCTTTTCTGCTCTTGAATGATTTCACCTGCAGCAACTCCAAGGAGATCCCATACTGCTGTTGACCCACATTTCCGCTACATATCTCACTTGCAGTGTTCCTCAGAACAAAGCACCCATTAAGCAGCAATTCTCTTACTTGTACCTTTGGAATCATTGGCACTGACTGACACTAATGTCACTGGTGTCTGGTTGTGGCTTGGCAGCTGCTGCTTTCAGTTTCCAAGTCTTTACTGTTTTGCAGGTCCTTGTGTCTTGGATTAGCAATAGGAGATTGAGTACTTCACAACTTTCAGAATTTATCAAACATAATAATTTACAATCCCACACACATATTCTAAATATACACTATACAATTTATTGATATTACACCAAAAACATGCATAATAAACAATAATTTTTATAATAGATATTGGTGGTAAGACGTCCTTGATCAAACTTTCTGCTGCTGAGATGGAGCTGGGGTTCAACTAGTCTATGGTCGAAGTTGCATTGCCTGTGCTGGGAGTTTCCTAGTGCAGAGAGAAAGAAAGCACTTTGTCTGGTGTTGCTTAGCAGCTTATATCTGCAGCTCTGCCAAAGTTAGCATCTTCCAGACTTCAGTCTTTAAGAACATTCAATGCACTGTTTTCCTCTTGGGGTCCAGCTGAAAGGGAGCTGCAGAGATGCAAAGAACTTGGTTTGTCCTGGCTGTAGCATTATTTCAATATGCAAGTCAACAAAAAGAAAGAATACAACTGTCTAATTTCATTGACAACAGTGGATTTGCGAACACAAGATTTCTTCTGTTGTGAAAAGAATACATTGGATAGAATTCTGTACTTTATTGACTCACTCTGTCAGCCTGGCCTGATTTGGACTGCTTGCACATGGTTGAAAGATTCAGATAGCCAGTTCAGTTGGAGTAGGCAGTAGGTTAACCAGCAAAATGAATTGGGTTCATGACTTTAAGGTACGACATCACAAGTTGGTGATTGGCTGAGATCCTATCAGGTTCGGTTCTTGTACCCACCTTGCAGATCTAACGGGTGGATCTTCCTTTGGGAGATGGATAGTGACCTTGTACCCTTCTCCTCACTCATGGTTGAAAAAGAAAAAGTGCAGACCTGAAGGAGTCCATCAAAGTGTTCAGCTATCTCTTATCAGAGGGGCCTCCTTAGCCACATTCTTGTGTCATTATTAGAAATCTTTAATAACGCTTAATTTTAAGTGGAATAATATGCCTGGTTTCTACACAATTAATAACAATAATCGTAATATTGCCTGGAATACATAAATTTGGTTAACTTTTCAATCTAAATGCAAGGAATAATTATTGAGGACCCAGATAGTTTGTTAGATTTGAAAATTGTAACCAATTGGTTGTGAGCCACTTTTATCCCAATTCTGTCTTTTAATATGGTATTTATGTGTGGTACAGCTGCAGTAAAGTACAGCTACTTTAACCGCCTGAGGTCTCTTTGTAAGTTGAGTATTTTTTTACATTCACAATGTGTTTGTTAAAAAATGACCCACCCACTCCTGGTGCTGCTGCTCCTTGTGGGTGTAAATTATTAAAACATTTAACTTTAAAAGTTTATGAAGAATCTTTGTAAAGCTCTCAGTTGTAATGAACTTATTTGTGTATTTTGGCTTCCAAACACTATTGGTCCCTGCTGCAAACAAGCTGAATAACTAATTGAGGCTGAAATTCTTCTAGTGTTTGTCAAAAGGCTGACAAGGCCATCAGCAAATACATTATTTATGATTTAACAAATAAACAAACAAACAAAACAAGTTTTAATGTATTAAAATGTTCTTCGATTCCTAATTTCAGAACAAATCAAAGGTTGTGTACAAAACCACAAAAGAAGAGAAAATTCCCACGGAACATAAAAAAGAGCATTAAATCAAAACAGCCCCTAGTTTCAGTACATGTTTATACAAGCGTTTTTAAAGTGCACCCTGTGTGCACACTAAAAGTGGAAAAGTGGGACAAAAAATTATTATATCCATTTTACCTTTAATCGGAGCATTATATATTGCTAACAATGAAAAACAAGTGGCTTGCAAAGTGAGTTCTAACAACTTTATAGTGACAATTACCATATGGAACAATGAAATTTTGTTCACACGTTGTGAGTGTGCTGTCCCCCAGACACGTTTGAGGGGAAGAATTTTCCTCAGGGTCTAACTGGTGACAGGCCTCCTCAATATAACATTTACTTTCATATGTGTTTCAACACAGATCACTATGAACATGTATAGTATTGAGCTAAATGGATATTAAACTTAGTATATGCTGAGAAACATTACAACTGCAACTTATAGTTATTGGTACCGGCAACATTTTTTGAGTTTTTAATTGAGAATAAACAAAAATATTAGAATAAATAAGCTTTAATCTATTCAAATCTTGTTAAAAACTGACTTTTCCATCATAATCTTTTAGAGGGTTTAAAGTACAGTAGGGTCTCTACAGGGTTCGGTGAAAAAACGCACTGTGCATAGCAAAATTGGCATATAATCAATTCCATGCCTATTCTGTCGCATGATGTACATAGTATTGTAATGTTAAAAGACATAAGTAATCCTTCCTTATGTGATAATTTAAGAACAAATTAAATTGCTTTAAGTATGTAAATAACATTGACGAAACAAAAGAAACCACAATAATCACTAACATACACTAATCAGTTTAAATAAATAACATGAACTCCACCTCTGCATCCAGCCTGCAGTTTTTCTCTGCTTCCATGATTAGCACTTCATACTATAATAAAATGGACAATAAAATTGTCACTGACCCTGTAAAGTTTTCTCTCACTCCCACCTGCTGTTAACACAGAACTTGGCGTATTCATTACAAGATGAAATCAAGACCACATTGAGATTCGGATGCTAGATAGGGGGTACTTGGGCAGGTGGCCGGGAGAGGCTCACTTAAGATGCATCTCACCATCCTAGTCTGTTGTGACGATTAATTAATTTGAAAGTTGCTGTAAATAACCTTCAGCTCGTTTTTTTCCTAGACCCCACTGGCCACACTGAATTACGAATAAGCGAATTAGCAAAATTTACATTTGCAGATGTCATGACCCAACCATAGTAGGAAAAAAATAACGGCTTGTTAGAAGGTTAAGATTTTTAAAACTAATTTCAGAGTTTAATGAACAGTGATTAAAGCTAGGTACAGTAGTATTAATAAGGATTCCTGGTTAATTCCCTCTGAACTAACATAGTTCAGATGGGGAGTGGCAAGGATGTGTGTAAATTCAAACTATTTAAACTAGTTAAACGATTTAATATGTTTGAAACATTGTTTTAAATCACGGTTGCCAGTGATATTGAATTAAAAAAAATGATTTTCGATAATTCTTTAGACAAATGCAATCTACCCCAGCTGCATTCATTCTGTTTGTGGCTTTTGGACAACTCTCAGCACAACTGTGTCTCTGACAAAAACTATAAAGTAGACTTATAAACTTTAAAAAATAGTCTTATTGTATCTATACTGATGGGAAAAATGAAACAATTTTTAAATTATGTTTTTGTATAAAGCATATTTTCAACAAGACAGAACCAAGTTTGTCTCTGTAGTACATGATAACTAAAGAAAGACAGCTGAGCAGTTTTAAAATCCAGAACAATGATGTGTCACAGGGAAGCAATGCCAAAAATTCACTCACTGGAAAGTAGTATTATTGTCATCCTTCCAATTTGCAACCACAACATGAAATAATTACACAAGCCCAATATACTCTTTTTTTACAGGCGTTTTACTTGCTCGATAAGGTTAACTGGCACACAGAACCATTGTCACTTGAATTCAAATTTATTTCAGTATTTCAATAAATCTCCAGGTCCAGAATAATATTTGACAGTAACAGTGGCCTTAAAGTGAAATGAAATTCAAATTTTGTGTGAAAGCACAATTTGAATTCCATAGCTCATAGCATCTTGCAAGCATTTGTTGCTGATATTAAGAAGGTAAAAAAAGAAATTCTTAAAAACTAGATGAAACAAGGGGACTGTATTCAGATTGTAAGGTTTTGCTTGTTTGTTTTTTTAAACTACACAAATCCAAAGATCCTTTTCTCAGTATTTTAATGAAGGTGGTTATATCTTGATATAACCTGTATGCTGTATACAGAGCTAAGAGCGTGCTGTAAATATGTAAGGATATGAATCTTCTATATGAATATGAAACAATTAAAGGTTTATTCCGTGGTAAAAAGAAACGATACACAATGTTTCGGCTGTGGAGCCTTCTTCAGATGTATGAATCTGGATTGTACATTCACAGTAAAGAAACCCAGGGTGAAGCTTTAGATTACCCTCCCTGAGTTTGCATTTCAGGACACATTAGACTTTAAGTCTGCATATTGAGGCATTTGTATGACACATAAGATTTTATGGTTGAAGCTGGTGAAGATTAGTGACAATAAAGGAGTCATAAAACTGCGTGATATATGACGTGAACCTTTTCATAAGCAAATAAACTACAACAGATAGGTAAGGCTTCTTATGGACCGTGCTCTTTGTATTCCCTATGATCAAAAAACACAATGTAAAATGAGTGTTAAATTAATTTTAACAAACTAAAAACATTGTCGTTTGACCTTTGTCAAAATATACTGTGCCATTTCCATTTTTGCAATTATTGACATCCATTTTCAGAAACCTGTTTATTGATGTTAATATTCATGGAAATTCAGTGCTTAAGGCAGAAGGTAGGACTACATCCTATACTACAATATGTCTGAAACATAGTTGTATCATTAAACACACTTTCATCTTTAATAATGTGATTTTATAAGACAATTCTTTAGACAACTGTGGACTACCCTAGGTGCCTTCATTCTGCTTGCAGACAGATCCCACCACAACTTGCCTCTAAGTATACATACTGTATTACCTTTGAAAAAAATAGACATAGTATATGTACTGAAGGGAAAAATGAAATACTTTGTAAATAATATTTTTGTGTGAAGCAGAAATAAGGATATATCTGATGAGACTGAGATGAAAGAATATTCATTAGATCCCATGTTTTTCTTAATAGAATATTATTGTCAAATTGCTGGAGCTCACATAAAATAAAGCTGTTTTATGTGTTACCAGATGTCAGGAGGATAGCCTAGATTATCAATAACTGTCAGTTTATGAGGAAGACTAAAGGTACCTTAAAGGGAATTGCTTAATGCATGTTGCATTAAAAGATTTTAAACTTTCAGGTGTCACTTAAAGGAGAAAGATAATACTTTGCACATAAGAAATACTTCAGTAGAGCAACAATAAAAATGTGTAAGTCCATGTTGTTTTGAACTATAAATTGCAAATATGCAGAAAACTAGCAGCTGCAGTTTCACTGTATGTGTTCTAGCATGTCAACAGAGCTTTGATGAGAGATCGGTGGATAAAAAGCCCATGCTGATCAGGTGTTCATTCAGTCTGGTCAGTTGGCAGAAAATTTCAAATGTTTCTTTATAGCAATTACAGACAGCGTAAATACTATAAGATAATCATTCTTTGCTATAGAAGATGTTCACACAATCCCAAACAGGGCCATACAGACTCTAATATTGTTAATAGTGTAACGCATATGGCCGACAGGTACTGTGTAAGATCTGGCTTACCAGAGCGGTGACGTCGCCGCCCTTCCCTGTAATAGCAGGACCACAGCCCCTGGGCTGTGGAGAGATCTCTCTTTGGCTCACCGGGCTGGGTCCCTGTTGAGTGATGTGGGAGTCCCGGGTTTGAGCCCCTGACGGTGCGGGGCTGATTTAATGTGGCAAGGGTCCCAGCCTGAACCCCCGTTGCCTTACATTGGTGTCAGAGTGGGATGGGATAGCCCTTCACCAGGGACAGCAAGTTAAGCGGGGAAGAGTGTAACGCATATGGCCAACAGGTACTGTGTAAGAGCCGGCTTACCAGAGTGGTGACGTCATCGCCCTTCCCTGTAATAGCAGGACCACAGCCCCTGGGCTGTGGAGAGATCTTTCTTTAGCTCACAGGGCTGGGTCCCTGTTGAGTGACACAGGAATCCCGGGTTCAAGCCCTTGGGGGGCCGACCTAATGCGGCAAGGGCGCCCACCTGAACCCCCGTTGCGTTACAATAGACTATGAAATAGACTGTGAAAAGAAAAGTGGTGAACCTCTATATCCGAAATGCTCTCTGGCAATGCTGGATCAGCATTGCAGGAAAGTGGAAGGGAAGGTGTCTGGCAGACACAGTTACACAAACACATCTTAAAGGGTACTTCACACTTCAATGGTAAGTGCACAGGCTCTTTACAACCTTATAATCTATTCATTTTAACCTTTCTTTCAAACTGAGTTGGAAAGACAGAGTATATTGGAACCTTTCAGTTCTTATTTAAAGATAAATTCTCTATGATTAAGCATCTTAATTTGTGTTCAAATACTGTGTGGTCCATGTTGAGTTTCATTTCTGTGTGTCTTTCATACTTTGGAAAGACACTCCTTTCACAGTTTTCACATAATTAAGAGTATTATTTATATTATTTGTTATGACTGTGTATTATTCCTTCATCTATATTTAATATAAAATTATGAAACTTCTAAATATTTCAAAATATAATAAATAGTTATTTGAAGCCATATATTTACAACAAAAAAGAATTGCAAAAATTGTAATAGTACTCTACTTTCTTTCTTACTTCCCTTTTGTTGTGCTGCAGGATTGGAACTATACAAAATTATTCTGTAATCCTTGCTTTATAAGGAAGAGGCATAATAAAAGAATGTTATACATTTAAACTAAGCAGAGAAATCAGCTACTGAAAAAAGTTATAGCCTGCTTTCAGCACCTATGCAAACAGATAAGGTCCTAACATTTAAAATGATCATTTATTAGTCATTCTGCAAAAAACACTTATACTATAGCCACTACGTAATCAACATGCATAATCAAGAATTACAAATAGCTTCATATTGATCAAATTTATGTTTTAGAAAGGAGAAATCTAGTGAAGCAGTAGTTCTAGCAATCTCTTTTTTTACTGACACTGATGTACACACAAGACATTTCCAATTGCCTTCCTCTATACATAATTCTATACATCATCCCACTGTTGGACAAGTAACTAAAACTAGCACATACTGTAGTTGTTAATTATGAAATAGACTTATCCAATGAATGGCAAGGGAGGAATTCTTAAAGCCACCTCTGGCATTCATTCAGTGTGGCCTGAAGGAGCTGAATCGGTCCTGCAGGACTGTTTTGAATGCACTGACTGGAATGTGTTTAAATAGGCAGCCACACAGGGATCTTACACCGACATACAGGAATATGCATCGTCAGTCACTAGCTACATCAGGAAATGTGCTGACGATGTCACACTCACAAAAGAAATAAGAACCTTTCCTAACCAGAAACCATGGATGAACAGTGAGGTTCGCACCCTAATCAAAGCAAGGGATGCAGCATTCAAATCGGGCAATAAATCAGAACTAAGGTCAGCCAGGATCAATCTTAACAATGGTATTAAACATGCAAAAACATGCTCAAACAGGAATTAGAGGAACACTTCACCACTAATGACCCAAGGCGCATGTGGCAAGGTATACAGGCCCTCACAGACTACAAGAGGAAGAACATCTGTGCACCTGCCCATGATGCCTCCCTGCCTAACAAGCTCAACACCTTCTATGCTCGGTTTGAAGCCAACAACACAGAACCAGTCATCAGAACTGCACCCTCCGCAGCTGACCAGCTGCTCTCACTGTCTGCAGAGGAGGTGAGGAGATCTCTGCTAAAAGTTACACACGCAAGGCTGCAGGACCTGACGGCATACCCAGTCGCGTCCTCAGAGCCTGCGCCAATCAATTGGCGGGTGTATTCACAGATATTTTCAACATGTCTCTGGCCCAAGCCGTAGTTCCCACCTGCTTCAAGACAACCACCATCATCCCAATACCAAAGAAAACCACAGTGACATGTCTTAATGACTACCGACCAGTGGCACTAACACCTGTCATCATGAAGTGCTTCGAGAGGCTGGTCATGAAGCACATTAAGGACACCATCCCAAACACAGTGGACCCGTACCAGTTTGCCTACCGGTCCAACAGATCCACAGATGATGCAATCTCCATTGCCACACACACGGCCCTATCCCATCTGGACAAAAAGAACAACATACACAAGACTACTATTCATCGACTTCAGCTCAGTTTTTAACACTATCATCCCAGAGAAACTAGTCAAGAAACTCAGTGCACTGGGTCTCAACGCCACCCTCTGCAACTGGATTCGGGACTTTCTGACAGGCAGACCGCAGGTTGTCAGGCTTGGAAACCACACCTCCGGCACACTAACTCTGAACACTGGGGTCCCCCAGGGGTGTGTGCTTAGTCCATTGCTCTACTCCCTCTATACCCACGACTGTAAGGCCAAACACAACACCAACTCCATCATCAAGTTTGCTGATGACACCACAGTTGTAGGTCTGATCACAGACAATGATGAGAGGGCCTACAGGGAGGAGGTCAATCTCCTTACAACATGGTGTGATGACAACAACCTCACCCTCAACGTCAGCAAAACCAAGGAGCTGATCGTTGATTTCAGGAAACTGCAAACCAGACATGCCCCTATCCACATCAATGGGACTGAAGTGGAAAGGGTCAGTAACTTTAAATTTCTTGGTGTCCATATCACCGAGGACCTCACATGGTCTCTCAACACCACCTGTCTGATCAAGAAAGCGCAACAGCGCCTGTACTTCCTAAGACAGTTGAAGAAGGCTAAGATATGTCCCCAGATCCTCACTAACTTTTACAGATGCACTACAGAAAGCACACTGGCAGGCTGCATCACAGTGTGGTATGGCAACTGCAGTGCTGCTGACCGCAAAGCCCTACAGCGGGTGGTGAAAACTGCCCAGTCCATCACTGGGGTTACCCTCCCATCTATCCAGGACATTTATGACAGACGGTGCTTGAGGAAAGCTCTAAGCATAATCAAAGACCCCACACACCCCAGCTACAGACTTTATGATCTGCTACCATCTGGAAAACGGTACCGGAGCATTCGGGCCCGGACTACCAGACTCAGAGACAGTTTTTACCCCCGCACTATCAAACTGTTAAATTCCCAGCCTCTCTCACTCTCACTCTCACCTCACCTCTCACCTATGATCTGAACCTCACAGTGCCTTCTTCCTTTCTTTCTTTCTCACCAAAAACCCAAACACACATTGAAAATCTACCTCTACCATGCATGTCAAAAGCTCACTCCCCATAATTTCTATCCCTTTATTTTATTCTGTTGATGCATATTTTTGCACATAACCTGTTACCTTTTTGTTGTTTTGCACATTGCCTGTTGTTGTTTGTTTTTTTGCACATCGTCTGTTGTTGTTTTTTGCACACTGCCTGTTGTCTCTGTCTTTCTTTTGCTACACAATTGTATTGTTGTTGTTGTTGTTTCTCTTTGTACTACTTATGTCAGAGAGCTAGCTAAATAGCATTTCGTTATACCATATACCATGTATATGAGTGTAATGACAATAAACTTGAACTTGAACTTGAACATTCATGCTGTGTATTTTCCATCCAACCCCCTCCAGCCTTTACCTGCTTGCTTGGTTCTGACCACCAGGGGAGAGAGGCAGCATGCTGCTGCCTGTTAGGGATTGATGCTGGTCAGGCATGCTAGGTTTTAAAGTGTTCCTTAGGAAGAAGGGGCATCTGAAAGGCTCGAATTTAAAGACCTTCATAATCTTTTATACTGTACTTACTACACCTTTCTCATGAATACTTCTGAGTATAAAGTATAAACGGAAGAATGCTGTATGATGTTTGTAATGTATATGGACAAAAGGCACATAAATGCTTTGAAATTACATTATATGTGTGATACAAAAAGGCTGCTGCTCCCAGGGAAATACAGTATCTGACCACAAAATCTGCAGTCTCACTGCAAGGGTGACTTCTTACATGCTGCTTTCATGATTGAAGCTATGAAACAACTCTCACCTCAGAATCATGATATATCAAAACACCAGCAGTACTTTGGGGTTATTTTCTGCACCACTACCCTGTCCCCAGGCAGCTCTGAGTATATTTCAATATTCTCAACCTTAAGACAGCACCAAATGATGCCGCAAAGCCTAAAATTGCACAATCCAAAGCCAGAAACTTTTACATTTTAACGTATGGGAATATGTGCAATGGCTCCTGTGCTGAAAATGAGCCTCAGTATTTGGCCCAGCAGTTGCTTGCTTTGTGAGAGCCAGTACATTTTTACCTAGCTGTAGACAGTGGTAATAAGAAGACAGATTACATTTAAAGCACTGGTGATGATATATCAGAGACAAAATTAGTTTTTCAATCACCCTTCTGGTGTGGCACATCCCATTTTTACCATGCCACTCAAATGGAAGTGCAGCTGCTACTTATTAGCCTTCCTACTCCTCTCAAGATTTGTCCCAAATTGTAAAAGAAAGACATCTCTCTCTTTTTCATAAGATAAAAAGATGTTACCTCTGGGAAGCCTAGACAGAGAACATTTTATCTCCACAATTGTTCCTGTTAATGAATACAAATTTGCGCCAATACTGTATTTCTCCCGAGGGCTAAGAAATACTATCCAGTCTTGGTTACACCAAGTTGCTGCTGTTGCACAGTGATTATTCGCAATGTGTCTCGTTATCTTTGGAGCATGACTCACACTGATGATAACCTCTAAAATGACATAGATCTAATTTGTATTCAGATCACCATAAGTATTTTGAACACCTGAATGGTGGTATCTTGTGATTTTTTTTTCCGCTTAGGAGATAACTGCTTTTTTCTCGTTGAAAACACAAACACATTTAAAAAACAATAAGATCAAACTGCTTTCTGTCATGTATATTTATATAAAGCTGAGATATAAGTCATACAGACACCCACTCCCATATTTAGTCATCAAGTTAATAGGCACATATTGTGAAGATCACAGACAGACCACAAACGTAGGGCAAAAGCATTTTAAGTTAGAAAGGATGTAGGATATATAAAGTTGAACTAAAAATAAGAGACATTATGTTTCTACCTATCCATCCCTTATCAGACAGACACATTTTCTTGGTAACTCATTGCCTAGCCAGGAAACACAGGGCACCAAGGCAACTCACTACTTGTATAGCCTACTATAAGTCCCAATAATCACTAAATTCTACATAATTTGTGTTCCTTACACTTGCTTGCCTAACTGCAGATATATGAATACTTAAAAATGTGTGGTTCTTGGGTGAAACTGCTTACTGCAATGTTTCTTTCTTTGGATCATATCACCTCATTATTAAAAATGTCACAATCCCCATAGTTGACAGATTGCGGTTGATATCATCTCAAGATATTTACAGTTATAAAACAGGTGCAGTGTGACAAGAAACCTGTGTGAGTCCAAGACAAACTCAGGAGCGAAAGCTGCTCATCAGTAGCCTGTGGCTGCTTTACGTTGTCATGGCTGGGCAACAGTCCAAAAGTCATTTGTGACAGAGGAGAGCCTGATTTGCAAAACATGATTGTCAGGAGCTCTGTTTAACACAGGCGTAAAGTTGCCGTGGAGCCAGAAATCACAGAGACAGATCCACTTCAGGCCTTGGACAGCCTATAATTTACCCAGTGTGGCAAAAAACTCATCAGTAAATGGGTTCTGCTTTGATTTTGCACAGTCATTTGTGAGAAGAGACAGAAATCACAATAGAGGCACATTAAAGACTTATTAAGGATCATAAAGCTTAAATACCTTCACAAACCTGTAACAGTACCTTCTATTTTAAAGAAGAACCCGATGGAACTATTTATATCAGAGTTTCATTTAAATGTGCCAGCAGCTACATCACCCTGCAACTCACAACTGTCAACGTACTGAAGCTAAGCAGGTGTAAGCCTGGTCAGTACCTCAATGAGAGACCTCTGGGAAAATTAAGACTTTTGCTGAAAAAGGTGTTAGTGGGGCCAGTAGGGGGTGTACACCCTGCATTCCATGTAGGTCCTAATGCCCCAGTATAGTGATGGGGACAATATACTGTAAAAAAAGGCACAGTCCTTCAGATGAGACGTAAAACCAAGGTCCTGACTCTCTGTGGTTATTAAAAATCCCAGGGTGTTTCTCAACAAGGGTAAGGGTGTTACCCCGGCGTCCTGGACAAATTTCCCATGATTATAAGTGTAAGGAATTATTATCATTAGTTTTCCTTTAATAGTGCCAACACAAGTTTGGTTTAGACAATTTCTTGATTTCAGGTAATCTTACAGAGAGGAGTTTCCTTCAGATTGCAGTACTTTTTTTAAAACAAAGCTACAGTAGTTGATGTTGATTTAGAAATACATTATCTATTGTTTTTTTGCAAAGCAAAAATAATTTATTTTTTTAAATTATAGTCCTTGAATTACAGTTGCACACTCTATCCAGTGTAGAAGAATGGACTCAATGCAAAAGAGCTGTAGCTTACTATATGTTGCTGGAAGCTCTTTGGTAAAGTATATCACTAATGTTTCATATGAAGTAAAAACAAATCACTCACTTTCTTGGTCTGGGTTTCACAAAAAAGTTTTCCTGAGAATACCCACAAAAAATAATTAGTGGCACAAAGTCCCAATTACATTGTTGTCATTAAAGAGTGAAATACTGTATATAACAGATTATAGGACACAGAATAAACTCTATTAGTCTGTTCAATAATTTCACTTCAGTGGTACAGAAAGGTACAGTAGATTGTTAAAAATGAGTTAAAAATGCCTGTTTAACTCTACTTTTAACATAATAGCATGTAAAAGGTTTTTATTACACAGGCTTATACAGGATAATGGAGGTGATGGCTGCAACATCTAGTGTATCATTTGTCTGAGTACACTGTGTGAGGCACACAAGTTGGCCCAAGGCAACCAGGCAGGCAGCAGTTTCCAACATAAGCTCTAGGTCCACACCTAATAGTGCAGATGGACATGACATCAGCTGTGGCTGCAATGGTGATTTTCATATTTGCTTTTAATTACCTTTCGGGTATCTTTTCTCTCGCAGGTAATTTTTCACACATAATCACCTACATCAGGACAAGAGGAGAAAGAAATGCCTGTGGTTTCTGGATGTCATCAGAGCTCAAGTCCTTCAGTAAAAAGAGAATCTCTCAACAACATTTCACACACCTCAATGGTATAAAAAGGACATCTGTAAAGTCACTGTATATACATTAAGTAAATACTTAGAACCAGACTGATCTTTACAACTGGGATGCCATTTGGCAAGCATACAATTCCAATGTACCCTAACCCACTGTGTGGGATCGGGTGCAATGCACCTTCTAATTTTAACTTGGTAATTAAGGAAAGCCATCAACACACTAAAGCTCCCATTGGCATACTTTCCTAAGATCACACAGACGAGAGCTTGTTTTTTACTTGTGAAAGAGAACCGTGTCTAAATTTCTGCAGTACTTGAGAGAATTTATGATAACTACAAATATGGTCTATGGTCTTTTTAAGAGCTAGACCTGCCACTCCAAGCTGTATTTGTCCTGCATTTATTCTTAGAAATCCTAGAAATTCATTCTAGAATTGTAGAACAGGTTTTACATATAATTCTTTTTTTTCTGAGTATTCTACTGCAGATTGAAATTCAAATCATAGATATGCTGTTTATGAATAGTATGTGACACTTGCAAATGGTTTGGCTAGAACTCCTCGATTAACACATACAGTACAGAACTCTGACACCTAAGATATTTTCATGTGCGTAAATGGAAATACTCAGATAGTTCATACGAGGCACAACTAAATGTAGCTTATAGAAACAGGATTTAAAATAGAGCTTTATATTAAAAATATAAAAAGGATTTAACTTACTGCTGTATGTTTATTTTTGGTCCTTATTTTTCCCTAGCAGGAAAAAACAGTAAATTAGAAGAACACATTGCCAACAGCAAACTGATAGTGTTTGAACTGTAAAACACACTACATGGAAAATATATTAATTTTATTCAGCAAATTGATCAAATTGATTTCTGTGTAGGGGAACTGGTATATTTGCAGTTTTATTTTTTTCTAATCTAAAATGGATTAAAAAAACTACAGGAGGCATGAGGCATAACATAAACTGAGAATGGTAAAGCACAGTTAAAAGAGAGAAGTCATCCTTGGTTAATAGTCTTCTACATTCTAGGAAAATGATACAGAGAACACAGTGCCAGCACTGATTATTGTATTTTTGCCTCTGGGTTTCTGTAGTAGATAAAAACAAGTCTAATAATGAAATGAGCACCAAGGATCTCTTGGCAAAAAGCATTTAGCACAGATATTGTTTTAGCAGGAAAATTCCAAGAAATATTTATTCTAAAATATACTTTGTGGATAATGAAGAGGGAAATGAATAATTACACTGAAATTAAATAACAATTCATAACCAGTAAGATTGCCTGTAAACTTACATTATATTGCATTGCAGTTATCGAGTTTTACAGTATTAACCTGGGATGAAATTCAACGTAGGGTTGAATTTTAAAATTTGCTGAGACATTGTTTATTCATTTGAGAATGTTTTACTTGTTAAAAGTATGTGATGTAATTGTTAAAGGATGTGTTGCTGGTAAAACACAGAAGTGCAATGCTATATAGAATTCAAAGGCTGTTAATGTATTAATAAAAAACAAACATATTATTCTGTGTTGATGTGCTGAGCAACATACCTATTCAAAAACATTACTTTACTAAGCCAAAATAGGACAGCAGTAATTGTAGTATCAAAACACACGGTGAGTACCAGTTACAATTCGAATTATCAGGAAGTGAAGGAGGAAGAACTGGCGGTATTTTTGCACAAGTGTCCATAACCCTACAGTTGTGAACTAGCAATGAGGCTGTGGGAATTCACTGAGCACAGGCTGCAACTGAACAGAAAATGTGGAGGAATTTTCATTGTCCTGGTCATTGTCATTGTTCTTCTAAATTTTCATTGTCATTGTCCTTCTAAATATGTCTAAAAATATACCTTCAGTTCATAACTGTAACTTACACATTTTTCACATTCTCCTTTAAAAATGTTTGATTGTATCTCTTTAAATAGTAGCAGTTTTCTAAAACATTAATTACATGATAGGATCTGGTGCTGTTTCAAGGAGTTACATAATGATAAAGCTGGCAACAGTCGGAAAGCATCACTGTACATTGTTAAATATGCAGGTGATTGCATCATGTGGAAAAGCAAATCATGGCACTTAGCTTTCAAAGCTTATGCAAATCTATGGAAATAAATATGTATCTGTACAGCAAAAACAAGATTTTCCCTTTAGGAGACAGTATATACTAATGCATACAAAAATACTTTGTCGCTTGAATTAAATGATTGAACAAGATATTGTGAAACAGGCCTCCTTTCAAGTATGTGCTGAGGTGAAAGTTCTTGTCCAAATCCTTAATGAGAGGAGAGAGAAGTGACTTTGACTCTGTTGTTCTGATTGGAAAGGATGAAGGTGTATTGGATTGGGAAGACAGCACAGTGTCACAGATGTTGGAAGGGACGAACCGTGGAATGGCAGGAGAGCGAAAAAGACCCATATGCGTAGCGGCAGAGTCATATGGAAACCAATGCCCTCAGGCAGCAGACATGGGGCAACCTGGTACTAGGCGGGTCTCAGGACATCCGAACGTCAATGCTGAGCAAAGGTGAATGAGAGACCCGGAAATATATAGCCCCAGAGAGAGAGACACCAGAAGAACAGCAAAACACAGGAAACTAGGGACAGGACAGAGTAGGAGCGCCCTCTAGCTGTAGAGGGCGTGACACACAGGTTGTCCATTACATCTTGTCAGTTTAGTGAAGGGCAACCAAGTACATTATGGGAATGTAACAGGACAGGGCTTACAGGGGAACTGCAACTCTGTTTTTATATTTCAGGGTTACAAAGAATCAGCAGTGATGAGTGCATTTCAAACCACAATAAAAGTAACTTTGTAAAACATCCTATTTACATCACAAAATAGAATACATTTCCAGGTTTGTGCAGTGCCATGTTCTTCAACTCAGAACGAGGCAACAAAACTTCCAGTGACGTGATGCGGCCCTTTTACATTGTTTTTACATTGCATTGTAAAAACTATTCACTTGTTAACTCTGTATGCAAATTTAATATCTGTGCAGTGAAACGTCTGCTGCACAACCTGTACTGTACTTATTTGCTCGTACATCACATTACATTTGTCATTACAGTGACCAGTGAGCAGGAAGGCTGCATCATGTCGCAATTCATGGGAACTTGAAGTTTGAGATAACATGGCGAATTATAGTACTTTCAAAAAGCTAATGATTTTGATATTCGAAATTTGAAAAAAATGTCTATAGCATCATTGAATTTATTTTAAGAGATTTAATATAAGCCTCACAAGTCTGAGAAATTCGAACTGTAGTTCCCCTTTAAGGGAATGCTGTACACTGACAGGCTGAAGGAAGTGAAACATTTTAGTCTTGAGCAGGGACAAGTACAAGTCCTGATACAAGTAATTAAAAGGTCTTGACACATTTACTGCACTGGACATCTCCTGAATGAACCCTAAAATAAGAACCAAAGGGAAGTGGAAAATGTGGAACTGCATTTTAAACTGAAAATAACTTTACCCAAAGGGTTGTGAACAAGCTACCCATTCATGTTGGAAGTTGATACCCTGGCTTTTTTAAAGAAACAGTTGGGTGAGATTAGCTAGTAACTATCAGATGGGCTTGATATGCCGAAAGGCATAATTTGTAACTGTTCTTATGATCCTTGCATTACATTGCTGAAGTGTAAACATTGCTGTATATTTACAGAACAAACAACGGTTTTGAAAATTACTTTAGTAACAATGGAAGATTTCTTGGGTATACTGAATTCACACCCATCTTTTGACCTGCACAAACTGCACCCAAGAGCAAAAGATGCCACTTGAGAACAGTAAACGTGAGTGTATTTATTCTTTCAAACACATAATTATTCATAAAATGATTACACTGATGGTCACAGAGGTATCTCTCACATCATACATAATAATACTAAGTTAAAGATTTTAATTCCCATTGGATTATTTAATGTACCATATACATTTAAATACTAAGATGGAAAAATGTTTACTTGAGACTGAGATTGTTCAGTGGCCATTGCACACACACCTGCCCTTTGATGTTCCCCTTCTGGGTACCCAACAGCTTCATTATCTGTCTCAGAGTGCAGGATGCTCTGCCAGTTTGTTAGTGGTCTCAGAGGGAGTGTTGCTAAGCAGCCCAGCCTCATTATCCGTCTTGCTGCAACAATGTGGTTCCCACTTTCATGATCTCTTCAACTTTAGACTTTTGCAACATATTTAACCCAATGGTGCTATGAATCACTTTTTAAACTCCGTCAGTGGTATTTCATAATGTCACCCACACCTTCCTTTTGATAGGTGCTCTGTGGCATTGATTTACTGTCTCAATTTAGATAGCCTGAATTTAATTCTGCCATTTGCATGTCCTGTAAATCTTAGCTTAGACCCCAGAAGGTATTTGTCCATATCATGACGTTAGATTTCCTGCCTTGGTTGAGGCTATGTATCAAATTAATCACAAGAATCTTTCAAGCAAAACTAAGTTGGATCTATGAGCCAACTGGTATTTCAGCTGGTAACAGAGAAGGTGTTTTAAAGGGCAACCAACTTACTCTCTGTTCAGAGAAGAAGTGTATGCACCTTCTGTTATTGTTACCGACAATAGCCTGACATTCCATATCTGCTCTTTTACTCGTATATATTTTAACCAAGTATTAAAATATAAAGGGGATATTTATTAAGAAAATAATGCAATTTTGTAATTAAAAGTTGCAGAGATTATCATTTTGGGTTTTCTAAAGATAATCTTAAATTTAGTTCTAGAAGGTAAATTAACAATTTATTGCATTTACTGTATTTTAACTCTCAATTTTGTATACATTAAACTACATCAAAAACTTTACATCCTCCTGCAGGCATATTACACCGCAGATATACGGACCCTACAGCCCAAGAACAGATCTTTTAGTTTTTGTGGTGGTAGGGACCTATAATTAAAACCCAAACCTCATTGATTGATATGTAAGATCAGTCTATTCCATTTGGTTTTAAGGATATAAATAATCTAAGATTAGCATAAATCTTAAGAGCAGAAAAGGGAGAAGAATAGATCCATGTTGAACAACACTGACATCTAGTGTAATGCTTTGTTTTGTCTCCTGATGATATTCACAGAGAATAAAATGTCTTATTTTTATTTGCATGTAGTAGCTCTAATTATTTTATCAGATGAAACAAGGAGCGTGATTTTTTATAATAACTTATAATCCAAATTTTCTACGGTGTACTAGGGGTCCTTCTCATTTACAATAATGGAATAAAACAATTTTATATTGATGTTTCTGGATACATTTGCATAAAAGGTGATAATCTAATAAATAGGCATTAAAAAGCTTAGCTGTAAAATAAAATTAATTTAATAAAATACAATAGAAGTTGTTACTTCAAACAACTGATTTTTCGCAAATCCTAGTTGCTGTGCTCTATTCCTTCTAATGGGTCTTTCCGTTACTCCTAGTACTACAGAGGTAGGTCAATAAAATGTATTTACTTAAAATGATGCTACCCCATAAGGTCTCTCTATCACTAATTGTCTCTTCCAGAAAAATAGAGTTCTTCACATTTTTTCTCCAGCCTGGTCTACGTGAATGCCTTCATGTATCAATCATTTGCAAACCTTGTATCATGAAGGTAATAATCACTCTACTGTGTGTGTGTAATTCAGCTGCTTGAATTACTAATGATGAGCACCTTATAAAAAAAGAGAAACACATTTTTGAGTTCTTATGAGATTATAGAATCATGAAATTTGTTCATTTTAGACTAAATGTCTTTTTGCTTTATGTTCTAAATATATGTACCCCATGTGGGAACTATGTGTAAAGTATTGTTGAATCACACTGTCACTTTCTCTTTACCCTTACAAAGTAGACATTATTTATGTATGCAATTTAAATGTTGTGTATTTTCTAACTCCACCAGGACAAGCTGACCAAATACTTGCAAAGAGTTCCTTAATAGGAAGCTAATTGATAGGGAAGAAATTGCTTGAGAGAATTGAACTATTTTAAGGTAGGAAATTGACTTTATCCAGGCCAATTACATAAAAACACAGTTCTCATCCTGTATTAAATGCTCTAGTCATTAGGGTAAGGTGACAAGAATCAATTTGCCGTCATTATAAAAGTTTGTAAAATTGTGTGAAAGTATTTAACAAATTTAACTTTGTACATTTCCTATCTTATTCTTTGAAAGAAAGATGCTAGGGCAACTAGAAATGATAGTTCCAGTTCCAATGATGTACCCTGATGCTAAAATATTTCAGTTCTAGCATCTGCTGGCTTGTGGAAGGCATAATGCTTCAACACAGCCAGGATTCATTTTACATTTTGACGAAAAGAAGCATGATTCCATCCATCCATTTTCTAACTGCTTTATCCAATACAAGAGCCAAAGCCTATCCCGGCAAGCAACAGGAGAAAGATACTGTAGGGCATACACATGCACACACTCACACAATTTTCCCAGAAGCGTACCAGGATCTCACAGGATTTCACAGGAAATTAGAGCATCTTGAGGAAACCCACACCCAACAGGGAGAACATACGAAGTCCACATAGACAGCACCCCAGAAGCTGAACTGAGTGCCCAGATCTGAGAGGCAGAAATGTAAGCCACTGCATCACCATGCCGTCTGGAAGCATTAATCAAAAGTAATAAATAATCCAATACTGGTGAAAAACTAGAAGCTGAAGTGTGGTGTGGGATTATTTGGAGATTTTGCCTAATGGAGCCAACATGACAAAGAAGTCTGAAAGACATTCAGGGTAAAGGATGCAATACAACAAAATAATTAATGCAATATTTAGAAGTATTAAAAAATGAGACAGCTGTGTCTCCAAAACAGCTTAATTGCAATGTTTTATGTTTGATTCAAAGCATATGTTAAATAAGCAACACATGGTGGTTGTTTTTACTGATATCAGGACTCTTCTGTAGCAATCAGTGTGGAGATATGAGAGTATATTCCAGTTGTGGGATCTCGTGGTGCTGCAATCCTGGAAAGACCATAACAATGAATCTAATTTTAGAATGTAAAATATATATGAATTAGTCAACAGCTTTTTCAGTTCATCTCCTGACCCATCTGATAATGTCTATACCTGTCAAGAAAGAACCATCCTTTGTTGGTTTTCTCTAAATATTTCATGATATTGTATATGTCATTTCTAAACATCATACCTGTCTTTGAGATATGCTTTTGGATTACGTTACTGTTGGGGTGAGTTGGACAAGACCCAAATTCTAAAAATCTACCTACCTGTCTACCAGTACAGAATTCTACCAACTATTTAAACCACAATGGTTATTATTAAGAAAATATGCAGGCCCTGCTTGGCTGTCATTTCCAGTTCATGGACATTAATAATGAATGACCTGGAAAAGGTACACAGTGAAAAAAATGACACAATCCACAAAATGGCACATTATTCCCAAAGCTACCCTGGGTGATCAACAACTAACTGTTCCAGCGATATTACTGATCCAGTTCACCCTACTGCCCTGGGTAATAAAATTTTCCCCATGACAAAATCACTGACAGAAAAGAAGCAATTATTCAAGAAGCAATATCATCATATTTTGAAGCCAAGTATAAAAAAGACGGCTGAAACCTTTTCATTTTTTATTGTATAACAATTATTGTAAAAGTCAGGACAATTTATTATTTCAGTTGCTGAAATGAGGAAACGATATAATAATCCATATTGTTATTATCTATTCTTTTTCTAACCTCTGTCAAATTTAGGGTCACAGGGGAGCCAAAGTCTACCCTGGCAAGCAACGGGCACAAGGTCTATCACAGGGCAGACAGACACATGCACACCTAGACCATTTTTCACAGAAACCAATTAAAACAGAGCAACTGAAAGAAACAGATGCGAACACAGGGAGAACATACAAACTCCACACAGATAGCACCCCAATTCCAGAATTTAACCCAGAGCCCCAGCGCTGTGAGGCAGCAATATTAACCACCAAACTACTATGCTGACCATAATACTGTTATTATTTCCATTTTAATTAATAATTGAATTGTTAGCAATGCATTAGTATTATTGCCATTAACATTTTAATAGAATATGATTTGAATCGGGACAACATGGTAGCGCAGTGCTGCCTAGCAGCTTGTGGGTTTGAACATGCATTCTTATCTATGTACCCTAAGCTCTGTACAAAAACAAAATTATTTCAAACTGCAGAAGGCCTATCAGCAGTCAAATTGACCATACCAAACTTCAACTGAATTTAATTGAATTATGTAGTTCTTATAGTTCATTCTCAAAGTTTCAATGCGAAACACTAAACATATGTACTAAACTCTACTTGTGTGTGCTCTTGGGGGTTATAGCTTGCACATGATAGGTTTTTCTGGCCTTATTATATATATAATATTATTTGAAGCACAGCATTTGTACCCACAGGATATTACTTAGAAGCTGATATTCAAAAAGAGAGCTTCTGTGAGCTTGAATGCTTTGATTAAAAGAAATTTAAACCTTCAAAATGTAAAATGAAGAGCAAATGTTAAAGTATTTTACATCCAGCTGTTTTGTTATAGTTTAATTGGCTTGCTGCCTGCTGTTGCCCTTCTAACAAGAAAATAGCCAATAATTTAATTGTCATTCTTAATGACAGAAAAATAAGGTAATCAGATGTACTCTGTTCTGTGCATTTCCTAAAAGTATAGTGTAAAGCAGGTATGGAATGATCACAGAGACAGAATAAACTATGAGATTAAATGAAGTATTCCCAAAAATGATCACAGAGACAGAATAAACTATGAGATTAAATGAAGTATTCCCAAAAATCAGATTAAATGATTAAATTTCTGCTGCTTAGATCCCTGCAATGCTGGGGAGAAACACTGATTTTTTTCATAAGTAAAATGCTAAAAGAAGTTAGAAAAATTACATGGTAGTTCCTAAACATTGTCTCAATGGTTTGAACTGCTTTCTAACATTCATAAACATGCCACTTTCATTCTGAGATATTCCCTTTCTATGTGTCATTTTTTCCAAACAGGTAATTATCATCAAAATCATTGACTTACTCCTACGTCTGTATGAGGGACAGTAGTTCAACATCTAAAAAAATATTTTCTCGTTTCATTTTATACTCTTCATCATTGCAACAGAATGTTTTCCATCTAGCATATCTTTCATTTTCCATTTTTTGTCAATGATGATAATTATAGAGCTGGTAAAGCATAAAGCAAATAATCTTTTATTGTTGTCTTTCTTACGTACATGACATTTACAATTAAGAAAAAAACACAATCTAGACATATGGCCAAATCCTACCACCCCAGCTGTGAAGCTCCCACCTGGTAGTGCTGTGAAAATCCTCCTTGTCTAACTGAGCTGCACATCAACAGGGAATGTGACCTTTAGATGCATTTTATGTAAGCCTGCTTTCCTCAGCTCTAACTCATTTCTGTTTTGTGAATGAGGGAAATTAGATCTTACTCATGCATGTAAAGTCTATTCAATTAATTCTTCACAAAAATGCGTTCATCAGCCCATGCAAACAGAATAACTGTGTTCTTGGTCTAACCTCTGCTGTGCCTTTACTCTTTTAATCTAGTCATGTTACTTAACCTTACCTTGAAGAAATGTTTAATATATCTTGAATATATGCAAAAAACACAGGAAAAAAGATTCTCCAAGGCATTCCTTCATTTTCCAAAGCTACAACTGAAAAAGAAAACTCCAGATTTTTTAATAAATTGTAAAAAAAAGGAAAATGTTTACACATGATAATGGTCACAATCACATTCGTGCAGTCATTTAATTAGTAATACATATTCATTAGGGATAAATATAGTGATGTCTCAACATTATCACTGAATTAAATTTAGTTATGTCATTTATTCACAGTGTCTAGAAAATCAGTGCATTCAATGAAACCAAGCATGGTGTAACTAATCAAACTGAACTAAAAATGCTTAATCTGCAATCTTTTTTTTCAAAAATTGTTTTTTGTGTTTAGGAAAGTTTGAAAAGGATACATTAGCCCTTATTTATACGAACAAACTACATACATTTAATGTGAAAGCCCATTATTTTTCTTACTTTACTTCGCTTTATACAATACAGGGTTGCAGGGTGGCCGGAGTCTATCCCCGCAAGCAACAGGCACAAGGCAGGATGCATCCTGGACAGGACACCAATCCATCACAGGGCACACACATACTCACACCAGGACCAATTTTCTCAGAAGCCAATTAACCTACCAGTATGTCTTTGGTCATACCAGAGCACCTAAAAGAAACCCACACGAGCAAGGAAGACCATTAAAACACCATGCAGATAGCACCCCAGGAACTGAAGCAGGGCCACAGTGCTGCAAAGCAGCAATGTTTGCCACTGTGCTACCCACAAACTCCAAAAACAAAATCCATCAACATAATGTAAGTTATTTTTTTTCAAGATTAACATCTAAAATCAAACTTACATAAAACATCAGTGAGTTGTATCAATCCATTTTAAAATAAGTAAAATTAAGTATATGTTGGGAAAATTATAGTTTTTATTAACCAATAAAATGAACAACAAGTAACTTTATCTTGCAAGCAGAAAAAACCTTTGAATAGTTCCAGGTTGTAATATTAATCATTAATAAGCTTAGAAAAGCTAATAAGGTTGAATTGTGAGGAACAGTGTTAAACAAAATGAAAATGGAGTTGAGAATAAGAATAATATAGAAAGAAATTAGTAGAATCGTGTCTAGCTTAAGTAAAGCGGTGGATGAATGTCAAACCTTTGCACTTTAATACCACCAAAACAGAATCATTCCTCATCTGTTTCTGTGAAATGCTTGTACCTTCACTTGTTTATGGGCATATTATTCTAGCTCAACTAAATGTACGGACTACAGGTTCCAAGCTCCCACTTGAGTCCCACATTCACAGGGTGGAGATGTTCTTCTGTTCCTGATCTGTACACATTACATTACTCTGTGACATTTTTATAGTTGAAAACTTCATAGAGCTCAGAATGCTGCTACCTAACCTCTTGCTAATTTTAGACAGTATGATCATATTACCCCTTTCCTGATTGATCTTCCCTGGCTTCTTATCCAGTTGTACACAGACTTTTAAATTCAAACCTTGATCCAGAAATGTTTTCACTATTTAGCTCATTTTTAGTCTTGGTTCCTCAAGCTCCAGGTCCTCATCTTTCAGGTCATTAGTCACTTGGTGATTATGCTTTTAGTGTCTGCATTCCTAAACTCTAGATTTCACTGCTTTACAACATTAAGAGCAATGTTTCATAAAATTTGTAAATCTAAACTAAAGCCATTAATGCTTTTAATGTAATTGTAGCACCCCAACCTTTAAATTGTTTTTATTCCTAAATGTATTAACTGAAATGCAAGCTAGTTGTTTAATTGCTAGTTGTCTGTATATTTTTACTTTTGGTACATTGGAACATGCTTTCGGAATAATTAATGTATACCCTCTAAATAAAAATGATGATGAATAGCCTGTCTATTTATTTAAATGTGGAAAATTCACAGGCTAATTTAACATTTACAGTGTTTTTTTTTAATTATTTTTACATCTATTTTAACGGGGTTTGGTTATGAAACTATAGTTTTTCAGTGAAGTAAAATGCATTCAAATGATCTTCTTTGGTTATCATATTTAGATGTGCAAATGTTACCATGATTTTTTCTGAACATTTCGAAGGCGTTGATTGGGGCAGCGCTAGTATTCTTGACAATGAGCAGATGGAGCCCCTTGTAATATGTCAGTCACATATTTGTGCTTTGCATTTGTTCTGATTTAATAAATGAGATGTAGATTTTATTGGAAAGAACAATTAACAGAAAAATGTTTGTTGTCTGAGTAGGAGTTTGGAGGTGTTTTAGAATCTTGTAATGTCTGGTTCAGCTCTTTAACCATTTGTTGGTTAAGAACAGAAATCTGCAATACATAAATAAGTGTTTTCATTTTCTTTACAACAAATATTACAATATTAATATGGAGTCAAATACAAATGTAATCAATATTAGTCTTTTATGCCTGTTTTCTAGTCCTTTGGAGTATTTAGCCACGGCAAATTACAAGATCATATACTGGCAATAACATAAAAAGAATATAATTCATCTTTCTCTTCTAAGACATGTACAGTACTTGTATTCCAAACTAACTATATTTGAAAAATGAAAAAAGTATCTGAAGGTAATTTTGGTATAAGTGCTTTCAGTAATATTTTTTATAATGATAATGTGACATATCTAAAGCAAAATACGCATTAAAAAAAAAACATTTTCTCTAATTTTACTTACATAGTCTTGTCAGAGCTATCATCATGCTATTATAGCTTTAAATCATTGCACATTGCCTCATTAATCTGTACATTATGTGGATACTATTCTAACACAATATGTAATTTGCATTTGCTTTGTCACTACTGTATAATCCTTCTGTCACGTCCTCTACAGCTACAGGGCGCTCCTACTCTGTTCTGTCCCCTAGTTTCCTGTGCTTTGCTTGTCCTTCCTGTGTGTTCCTGTCTGGGGCTATATATTTCCAGGTCACGCTTTCCTCCTCGCTCAGCATTGAGGTTCAGATGTCCTGAGACCCGCCTAGCACCAGGTCGCCCCACATCCGTGGTCTGAGGGCATAGGTTTCTTTACGGCATTTCCTGAAGAGCTGAACCCGGGCTAACCCCTGTCCCGCCACTACGCATAGGGTATTTTTTTGCTCTCTTGCCTTCCGACATCCGTGACACCTTCTTACACTTACTTTCAGATGATTCTGGCCTCCTATGTATATCCTTAACAAGACATTGTTCCACGAATGACCAGACTTTTTGCTGTGAAGTTCCACAACTGCTATGTTCTCTTCCTAAGACTATCATAACCCTCTGCTGCTGATGCTTATATATCATATCTGAAAACATTCCAATATATTGTAATTTAATAACAAGAAATGTGGTGCTATTTTTATTGCCTATTGGTTTTTATGAATGTATTTACCCGGCACCCTGTATAGTGTATGCTTGTTTTCAGTTCATACTGAAATCACAGGAATTAACTGAAGATACTAAATGTTTGTGATGCTATTTGTCACTCAAAACTTGTTCTGGGGGGCATTAGATGTACTATCGGAACATTTCAGTTTTCTGTTCATCATTTGTGCTCACCATCAGCATCACCAAAAAAATTCTTTCTTATAATCTGGTTGCCATTATGAGGTCTTGTAATAAGAAATACAGCCAGGGATACACTTTATATTCCTGGACTATTTGCTGTATATTCCAGGACTGAAATCTTTGAGTCATTAAATTTTTGTTGTATACTCTATTGCATTTATGTCAGGGAGAAGACCTTCCTTTTCACAGAATATCAGTGTCTGTCACTTGTCTAATGGGATACAAGCCTCATCTTTGAAAATAATGACTTCATTTTAATCACTGACTGCTTTACAGAATCTTAAGCAATCAATCACTTTATCACTACAGTTAGATCTTATTCTCAGGTTGAGAGTTGTCAGAGGGCTCTGATACTTCCAAGTAACCTGGCACTGAGTAAACAACACTGTTAATCATGAAGGTCTCCTCTACACTGAAGGAAAATCATTAAAATAGCAAAAGTAGGAAAATTAATAATGTATTCCAGTCATTGCTAGTGCAGTCATTACAAAATTGCAATTTCTCACCTAATGCAAGGGTATACTAATAGACTTCAGTTAAAGTAAGAGCATGAAATTTAGAGAAATTACTCATTAAAGCATAAACAAGCTTTGAAACACAAGTCAAAAGTGCAACCAATTGGATTTATCATCAAAGAATTGCTGACCTATGACATGGAAAGGCATTAAAATTAATGCAAATGTAATTTGATGTATCGAGAGGCATTTTATTTTAGTTCAATTTTTTAAAATGCAGCCAATCTAAATGATAAAAATGCTGACTCTAAACTGAAAAATATACAGTATAAAGGAATATAACATTTGACATTTTTAAGGAGAGAGATTATTGATTTAACATCTAAGAGACTCATTTCATTCATCCATTCATCCATTTTCTAACCGTTTTATCCAATTCAGGGTCATGGAGGAACTAGTAAGCAACACAGGGTTCATCCTGAACAAGACACCAGTCCATCACAGGGCAGATGCAAAAAAACACACTCACAAATATGGGAAGAAGATTCAAACTCCAAGCAGAGAGCACCTAAGATATGGAATTCAACCCAGGTTCCCAGCGCTGCATGAGAGTGTTATACTGGGGCTTTAAATTAATGTGCTTGTAAACACCTCTATGTAACATTCATATCACAAGTATAGATGTGTACTATTTTTCACTGATTTTCTTTACAGTGAAATGGCAAAAATCAAATGGAGCATTTGTAGGTTAAGCAAATGTAAGTAAATGTAAAGAAACAAAAACTATACTAAAGCCAAACTGTTTATTCTTTTAACTTTCACTTGCTTCCCGTTTAAGATCTCTTTAATTCTTTGGAAACAGCCATTGCAGTCTTTCATATGAACACATGTTTGTGGTTGTGTATGGTTTCCTCATATTTTTTATGCAGTATTTTATTTTGAACATCAAGACAATGCTGAATTTTTCCCTCAAAATTATGGGGACAAATATTTTAATAATCTTCTTATGCTGTGTCGTATCTTAATGCAAAATTGTCCACAACTGTCAACAAACTGACTATAGTTGTGACAGTGGCAGATTCAGATGAACAGTTATTCACAGTGGAAAAAAATACCTGTTTATTAAGCATGATCTTAAAACGTTCGTACCAACTGATCAAGGAATTTAATAATTGAGCTTTAATTTGTTCTAGGAGAACAAGAAAGTGAGAACTATTAAAAACTGGTGACTACATGGTACAAGAGTTTGCTTTGTAACAACTTTACATTGTGTACTGTTATTACCTATGTCCTTCTGAACATTTATTTCCTAAACGCTTTTCTTCAAACTCTTCTTTCAAATAAGTTGTTATAATAAACAGAAAGATGTTATATAAAAAGGAAGGGTCCTAACACAAGGATTCGATCCTATCAAAATAGTGGGGTGTGTGTCAGCACTCCAATGCAGGGAAAACAATCCATAATATGATCAATTCATTTTCACAGTGGATAATTACATTTATTGGCTCAACTTGTACTATATAACCATGCTTTATGATTCTACAGTAAATGCTGCTCATTGTGTTCTACAAGGCAAAAATTTGCAACATAATGAGACAAGTTGCACCTATTACTATACATTAATCACTGACTGTCCTAAACACATCACAGTTCTGTGTTCAGCCAGTGTGGGTGCTGTGAATGCAATCTATTGATATGAAAAGATTCTCATCCTCCTTTTATTTATGCACATGGATTAAAAATGAGGCTGGAAGCAACACGTGTTTTAGAAATTACAATTGACTTCACAAAAAGCCTCTAGTGCATTGCTGGAGGTAACATGAAATATGTCAACTGAGATAGTCTCAAGGATTTATAGTCTTTGGATGTCAACCTCATCTGTCTTGTGCAATGTCCAGCAGTACTGCATCAGAGGCACATCATCAGTACCACGCTGTTCCATAACACCACTGACATCTTTGGCCATCTATGGTAATTAATTTCACGATGTGCTGCCCTTGTAAAAACCGCTGGAGGTGACCTGACCCATTCTTAAAGGGAACTGTTAATAATAATAATAATAATAATAATAATAATTGCTTACACTTATATAGCGTTTTTCTGGACACTCCACTCAAAGTGCTTTACAGGTAATGGGGACTCCCCTCCACCACCACCAATGTGCAGCATCCACCTGGATGCTGATCAATATTGATAATATTGCTAATATGATCAATATTGTAGTGAAAATATAATATCATGTATCATCTTTCAAAACGATATATAATGTAGAATGAGTCTTTTTTTATGTTTATGTTTTTGTTAAGCACAAAATATAACTAAAATGACAGCTTTTGCTTCCTTTTGAAAAGACTACTCATTTTCTTGTTTTAACTGTTTGCCTGTCCTATATCTTAGTGCTTAGCAAATTAAAACTAATGAAACAGCTATGCTATTTTGCAATAAATCTTTTTTCTATCACTTTTAAAAACACTCATCTGAAAACATTTTACAAGACTTTACAATACATAAGACTTGCAAATGAAGTATGTTTTCTGAAAATGCAAGCTTTTAACACCCCACAGATACACCTTCCAATACTAGAAAGGCACATCTTTCCAACAGTAACTACTGTAAATGAAGTGGTACAAAGAAGCTTTAATTTTAGGATGAATTAATTAACACCTATCACTTTAAACATACCAACCTCTGGTCAGACCAAGAAGGCAATTAAAAGGTGTGAAAATTGGCTTCAAATTCAAAGTTCACTTTAAAAGGTGATTGATTAGGTGTGTGTACCTAATGCTAAAAAAGCTTAATAACATGCTAAAGTGTTATACCACATAAAGCTTACATCCAACAGTGATTAACATCAAAAGGCATAAAAAATGTAATGGAATTAAACATTAAGGAGAGTTGTAGTATAAAAAACATAATACAGGACATAAATGCAGTCTTGGGAAAAGACTATCCCAGGGGATTTAGAGTTTTCACAATCATAACACACATTTTCTGAAATTATACTCCATGTACTCAAAGCTATAAACACAAAAAGCAAAACCCACACGCAACTAGGCAAGCCACAGAAGTCTCAAACAAAATAAAGCATTCTATTCAAAAACATGTTATCTACCATATATGTGAAACACACAACCCATCAACCCTACAGAGAACTTACTAAACACTGGTGAGATCAATGAAAAACACTATAATACAATTTTCCAGTATTTCTGGTATAGCTTTTCCAATATTATCTCTACAAATCCTGCCCTTGCAATTGTGCTACTGTATTGTGTAAACAGTGTTATGTAGAAAACACACAGAAACAGATTGCATTTGTTATTTTTTATTTTGGAATTTGAACTGACATTCAAAAAACAATAACTAAAAGTAGAACAAGCAGCCCACGTATTGTACTGTACAGTACACAAGAGGTCTTGTATGGCAATCTGTACTGTGTGAATTATATAGTAACAAACAAAAAGAAAGTTTATTCTGCCTCAGCAGATGTTGTGTTTGTAAACATCACAGGCTGTGTTTTCCCTTGGCAGGCAGCAGACGAAATAAGTCCTGGTAGGTCTCATCCAGCCCTGGCCGGACTCTTCAGTCATGTCTTCACAAGCCTTCCTCATGGCCTGTAGAAGATTAACTTGCTCATAGGATTTCTGTCATATACTTTTCACCGCCATGCCAAGAAAAATAGGTTTCCTCTATGGAGTTCAGGAATGGGAAATATGGGGGAAGGAATAGATTATAAAACTGGGTTTCTTGAGGGTTATGAAAAAAACAAATACCAAAGCTGCACAGTGGAAACAGACTGTAGGCACAGTGATTTTACAGTATTCGTTTTTTCAAAGTATACAGTATTTCCAGAAGTATACACTACAATACAGAAAACTCCCCAGATTATTTACATGTACTATAACACATTGGTACTGTGTCCCTCTTGCTCTACTGTAATGCACAGTATTCCACAGTAAAGTACTGTAATTACAATTACTGGGTATGCCATTGATACTGTTCTCTACTTGATGAGCGTCAATTGATATTGTATCTAAATAGAGAACAGCAGGTTGGAGAATACTGCATTGGTTGAACAATTCCAGTACCGTACGTTGGAAAATTACAGTACAGTATTCAAATGTTCCTGAAGATGATTGTAACTTAACTATTTTCATTAATGAATGTCTGAATAATCGAGGCCACAGTGAAGAGGCACAAATTTGGCTGAGCTATCTGCCCAGCTTCCCTCATGGTCAAACCATGGACAAGGACACGATAAATCACAGTTGCATGGATGTCATTTTAGATGCTGCTTCCTCTTAGTCTTACTCTTCCTCTGCCCCTCTCATTCTCACCCCTCCTCTCCTTGTGTGTCTTTCAGCCTTTCATGCATCCACTGTTGCAAAACACCTAGAAGGTCACTTGCCACCCTTGGTTTCTGATTGGTGATTGAACAATTAAGCACTTCAGTGTTTTCACTTGAAAGAATGAGCATTGTTGTTTGATGATCAGCTCATTACTTTGAATTTTCACACTGAAGTATGTGATTTCATTGATGACAGTTGTGCCTCGTGAGAACTTCTGTGTAGTGTTTTGGAAAGAGGTGACCTAAAATGTCATTTGTGTGTAAAACAAGTGAATTGAGGGTATAATGTTTCTTTTGGGACATGTACTTTCAGTTTCAGAAATAGTGTTTATAAAAACAGTTTCAGTGTGTAAATGTTTGTGAAAAACTGTAATAACAGAAGGCCCAATCTATCTATCCATCCATTTTCTACCTGCTTCTTCCACTTCAGGTCAGAGGGGAGCCAAAGCCTACCCCAGTAAGGAATAGACACAAGACAGGATGCATCCTGGACAGGTGAAACATACAGGCAGAGACACACATTCACACCTAGGGCCAATTTTCCCAGAAGCCAATTAACCTACCAGTATGATTTTGGACTGTGGAAGGAAACCAGAAAACCTGATGAAAGCTCACAAAAACACACAGAGAATATACTAACTCCATGCACATGCCACCCCACATCTGGAATTGAGCCCAGGGCCCCAGCACTCCAATACCATAATTCTAACCACTGTGCCACCCAGGACCAGTATCCCAAACAACAAATCTCTCTATAGGAATGTATGTAATACCAAGATTTGCAGGCTGTAGATTATGAGAAAAGTAGCATATATAAAATATGTACATCTCTATACATGTTGCCGCTAGGTAGGATAATACGAAAACATAATAATAATTGCTACATTTATATAGTGCTTTTCTGGACACTCCACTCAAAGCGCTTTACAGGTAATGGGGACTCCCCTCCACCACCACCAATGTGCAACATCCACCTGGATGATGCGACGGCAGCCATTGTGCGCCAGAACACTCACCACACATCAGCTATTAGTGGGGAGGAGAGCAGAGTAATTAAGCCAATTCATAGATAATATTAACTTTTATTCATATGCTAATGACACTCAAATATACATTTCGTTTAAACCTAACTACAACTCGTCTATTATCACTTTAGTTAATTGCATTAATGAAGTAAAGACTTGCATGTGTGAAAACTTTTTGTTACTCAACTCTGTTAAAACTGAGGTTCTGTTGTTTGGAAGCAACAATACTGATAAGACTACTATAACTTCAGCACTTAACTCAGAGGATTTAAAAATTTGCCTCAAAGACTCAGCACGTAACATAGGCATCATATTAGACACAAAGCTATCGTTTAACTCTCATGTTAAAATAGTATAGAAAATATGCTTCCTACAGTTAAGAAATATTGCAAAACTAAGGCAGTCTCTCCACTCAAGACATATAAATTAATAGATGCTCTTGTATACAGCAGTTTAGACTACTGCAATGCCCTACTATCAGGGAGCACCCATCACTCTTTCAACACCTTACAACGAATTCAGAATGCAGTAGCTAGAATTGTTATTAGGAGCAGAAAGTACAACCATATAACACCTATACTTAGCTCTCTTCATTGGCTTCCTGTCAGGTACTGGGCGGACTTCAAAATCTCTCAGAGGTCAGGCACCTGTTTATCTAATGGAACTTATTAAATCCAAGTCTCCCGCTTAGATCACAGAATGCAGGTCTTCTTCATATTCCACGCATTAATAAAAAAATAGATGGCGGTAAAGCCTTTAGTTACATGGCCCCTAGTTTATGGAACAGTCTCCCACCCCATGTTCAGGATGCTGAGTCAATCTCAGTATTCAAATACAGACTGAAGACCTATTACTTCAGCCTAGCCTACTCACACCTTACATCATAGCATGATGCAACCATGGCTCCTGGAGTTGCTGTACATGTCATTGTGTGTCTCTGTTTTGACCCACCAGGTAGATACATCTGTTCTGACCAAACTATCCTATTCTCCTCCCCACATGTCCGGATGGTGCCTGGGCTGGGTACCATCTGAGTTGGATGCGGCATCACTGCAATGGATCCAAGAGAGTCATCGTTGATATAGCTATCGTTTAGGAGGATTTTGCTGGTCTACAGAGATCTGCATGGAGTACTAACACACAGAAGGCATGATGGATTGATTAATACCTTTATTCATTTTTTCCTTTTTATTAATTGTATAATGTTAGTATGCCCAAAGGGTTGGGCAGCCAGTTGACCTTGGACCCCAAGAGGTTTTTTTTCTCCTTACTAAGGAGATTTTGGTTCCTCTCCTCCGTTGTCTTCTGGTCTTTTCTCTTCTGTATTCACAACATGTATGGTCACTTGCTGTGTTAAGCGCCTTGGGGCAAACTGGTTGTGAAGGGCGCTATATAAAAATAAATTGAATTGAATATGGGAGTTGATCTAGAGCTTTATTGGTATAAATCCAATTGTACAATGGTGGAATTCCAAGACAACATGTTTGTCTTTTGTAGCTGGAGGCTACACCCTGCTAGCTGAGTGACTTATTGGCTGATTGCCTAATTAACAAGCATGAGGCTTGTGCCTGCATCTCATGCTTGTCAATCAGTGAGTTAGGCACCTTAGGGGAATAATTATTCAAGTCAAATTACCTAATCAAGGCAGGGCAGCAGCCTGACGTGCAACAGAACTGCATATTCTTTGCAGTACTATTTTACACTTTACCATTAAGAAATAATATGCCTAGTAATAGGTTGTAAAATTGGTTGCAAATGTATTTTATTGAATGTATTTTAAATATAAATGTATTACATATGAGCTAATTACCAAACAAGCTATTTGGGCTGAGAGGCCTCCTCTCATGTTCTTATGATGATATAAGATCTTATTCCACCCTCACACTTTCATGAACATCTTATGCAGCTTAGAATAGCAGCCTACAACATGTCCACCTTTCAGGTAGGATGTAATTAGTTTGATTTATCCTTCTCTAGCTCTCTCATGCTGTCTCAGTTCTGTCTCTGACCTCCGTGAATGACATTGCTCCTCTGGGTTTCCTTTCCAAATGCAGGATAGGACACAGTGATCTCCTTAATTACGTAAAGGCAACTATATCTAACAGAATACTTCCCTAAGACATAGAGACTGCCTTCACAGTTTATTGAAAAACTGATTTGTTAAGGGTTCCTAATATAGCCCACAATTAAATGAAAATCTCTTGCACTAAAAAAGCTAGGTACTGTATTAGAAAGGGAAATCATCTCATGTGGTATGTCAATGCAGTCACTATGGTATGTGAGGTAAAAAAAACAACCCTTTTAGCTTTCTTGCTCTTATTGTGGATGAATCCAGTTTCTCAAGGGCTTGTTGAAAGCTTGCCACTGCAGAAGCCAAACTCAAATAAATTACAAATATTACCCTAAAAGAAAATTGGTTGTTGGTTGTGAAATTGTCTCATTTACATGATCATCTGAGCTATTGTATGAGCCACCAGAAGCCCATTCAATTTGGTTATTCTTGTGTATCACAAGCACTGCTCCGTTCTGCCTCACTAGACAGGGAATAACTCTGTTCTGCCACAGCAGAAGTCTACACTATGTACAGTATTTAGGGCAGGGGTTCCTACCCTGGGGTTCAATAAGGGAGTCCAGGGGGTGCAAGAGTTGTGTATAATTTAAACACAGAGATCACCCATTTAATATACTTCCAATGTGACACCATCATAACAGATGAAGAGAGACAATACAGTACATGCACAATGCCACACTACTATATATATATACCATAGTCAATATTTGTTTTGTTTCATTGATATACCACACACACATTCTAAGCAAGTGTAACAACTGTCACATATCCAAACTTAAATTAGAACAAAGTTGTGAGCATCTGACTACTACCCATCATCTATCAACATAGATGATAAGTAGTAGATGAATAGTTAACATACTCTAGTGTTAACTTTTCAGGGAATCTACACCCCCTGTAGCAATACATGCAGCCCCAACAGAATAAATGTTACCACAGCTTATAAATGTTAAGCTCTGATTATGTTTTTAGGCTGTTTAATGGCATGATTAACGTACCGAAAACTGAAATGTATCAAACTAATCATTTATTACAAAGTTTGAAAACAATGTTTTAATTCAAGATACAATAATAGTAAATAATTAAATAATTCCAAAACTAAAAAGTAATAAACATTTCAATTGACAAAAAAAATAATATTTTTATATTTTATTATGGAAAATTTTAATATAGCAGATCAATAGTAATAGCACTAGCAAAAATACATCTTCACACCTGAAAGAACAGAAGCCAAATAAGTAGAAATTTTAAGAACCCCTGGTTTTAGTGTTTTTTTTCCCTCATTCTGGAATAACCACACATCTGTGTTTTCCTTTTTGTCTGTCCCAATGTCTCAGCTCTGACAGTGTGTAGGTTCTCTGTTACCACAGGTTTTCATATGAGAATGGCATAACACAGACATTTTTATCACTGGCTCCTTCCTCAGGATTTCTCCACTCAGGAGCTCCTGAAATGATTTTTCTAAGTGGATATCCCTTTCATTTACAACTTACACTTAATAATAATATGATTTACTGTTCGAAAAACTATTTACATTTCAGTCTTCATTATCAAATATTTAGCTGCTGCTGTTCTCTATATTCTTTCAAGGAGGGCTGGTAGTCAGTCCTCTGTGAGAGATACAGCCTTCAGCTCCAGCACTGCTCCCTCCAGCTGTACAGTATGTCAGTTGACACAGCTCTATCTAAAGAGCAATTTCAGTCGTGGTTGACTTCCCTGCACTGGTTTTGCACAGACTCTTCTACTATTCTTAATCACACTGACACTCATTCGCTACAGCTGTTGTGCTAAAATAGATGGCAGGAACCTGTAGATCTGATATGAAAAATTCTTCTCGGTTCCTTACTCTGTAATGATCTGTACAACCTGATGTACCTACCTTTACCTGTATCGCCCCATCACCATTAATATCCTGGAACACTTAAGTGAAAAACTGAAGCCTGTGGACTCATACTGTAGCTGAGAACAAGATTTAGGAGTGGGATCAGGGGTACTGTTACAGTATGGACCATGCATGCCATCTATAATACTTCTGAACTCAGAGGATGTGCATAAAATATTCAGGTGTTATGTGGCATTCAGTCAGAATTCATTATAAGTCTGAAGCCTTAGTTTCTTTGTCTGTTACCCTGTAATTATGACACTGTGACTGGTCTTTATTTGTTTCATCATTGTTTTCTTTACTATTGATTAGCAGCCCACACTCTGGTACAGGAATGGACAAACAGTGCAGAGGTTATACTCTTATCCTTTCTCCCATCTCTCACTATCTATTCTTTTTCTTTACTGGTGTGTTTTTATCACTCTTGTGTCACTCACCCAGAAGTGTGTGTGATATTCAACATGAGAGAAAGGAGCTGTTAACACTGGATGTCAAAAGTATAAGAGCTTGTACTCACTACCTGTCACTACTACTCCACTACTACTCTCTAACTCTCAGAGCACAGATCTCTCTTATATAATTGTGAGGGTGCATCTAGGAAGCTTTCTTTATCTCCTGACCCTTTCTCTACCAATCCCACTTACTCCTCACTCTCTCTCTCTGACTACCCAGAACCTTAATGTAACCCTTATCGACCTGCCTGGGGCCCTGAATCTATTTCTGTTTTTGTCTGTGGATTGACATGATCAAACATCACATGGGTCTTATTACCTAGAACTCCAGGTGAGTCCTCACTCTGTTATACTTAAATATTACAGTGTTTCACAAGACTGAAACTGGTTTTATAAACACAATTTACAAAGCTGAAAGTTCATTTAGCATAATTGTCGTCGATGAAATCACATGCATTCATCTGGAAAACACAGCCATTCAAAATAATGAGCTCAAATCATCAATCAATAATGCTCATTCCTCCATGTGAAAACACTGAAATTCTTAATTGTTCAATCACCAATCAGAACCTTAGCATGACTAAAAGGATGGAAAGTGATCTTCTCTGTGTTTTGCAACAATGGATTCAAGGAAGACTGAAAGATGTAGAGGGAGAGGAGGGGAAAGAATGAAATGGAGGCAGAGGAAGAGGAAGACCAAGAAGAAGCAGTATCTGAAATGAGATCTGTACAACTACGATTGACCATGTGTTTTTCCATAGTTTGGCCATTAGTGAAGCTGGGCAGAGAGTCCAGCAAATTTGGACCTCTTCACTGTGACTTTTGATATTTGGACATTCAGAAATAAAAATAGATAAGGCACAACCATCTTCAGGAACATTTGAATAATAAACTGTAATTCCCCAACGTACAGTACAGTACTGGAAGTTTTCAACCAATGCAGTATTCTCCAACCTCCCGTTCTCTACTATCAATTATAAAATATCAATTGACACTGCATCAAAGTAGAGAACAGTATCAATGCCATACCCAGTAATTAAAGTACTGTACTGTGGAATACTGTGCATTCCAGTAGAGCAAGAAGGATACAATATCAATGTGTGACAGCGCTATGAGCACCATCCCCCAGGCCAGGCTGACCATCACGGCTGACCAGGTGAAAGGAGGAGTTGAAGAGGCTGCACCAGGGTAAGGCCACAGGACCAGACAACGTCTGTCCCAGAATTCTGAGGGCCTGTGCTGATCAGCTGAGCGGAGTGCTCCAGCGACTGTTCAACCTGAGCCTGCACTTGGAGAGAGTCCCTGTGCTCTGGAAGACATCATGCCTGGTCCCGGTACCAAAGAAAGGGCGCCCCTCTGTCCTCAACGGCTACAGACCAGTTGCACTAACTTCTCACGTCATGAAGACACTGGAGAGGCTGGTCTTATCCCACCTGGGACCCCTGGTTAGCTCATCACTGGACACCCTACAGTTCACCTACCAGCCCAATGTTGGTGTGGAGGATGCGATCATCTACATGCTGCAAAGAGCCTACTCACACCTGGACAGGGCTGGCAACACCGTAAATATAATGTTTTTTTTTACTTCTCCAGTGCCTTCAATACCATCCAGCCCTTACTTCTAAGGAGGAAGCTGGAGGAGATGCAAGTCGATGCCTCCATGACCTTGTGGATCACTGACTACCTGACAAGCAGACCACAGTCTGTGAGACTTCAGAACTTGTGTCTGAACAGGTAGTGAGTAACACAAGGGGCTCCTCAGGGGACAGTTCTTTCTCCATTCCTCTTCACCCTCTATACTTCAGACTTTAAGTACAACTCAAAGTCATGCCACCTGCAGAAGTTCTCAGATGACTCTGCAATTGTGGAATGTATCAAGGGTGGGCAGGAGGGGGAGTACAGAGGACTGGTCAGCAGCTTTGTGGAGTTGTGTGGGGAGAACCACTTGGAACTAAATGTAACAAAGACAAAGGAACTGGTGGTAGATTTCAGGAGGAAAAAGGTCAAACCTACTCCTGTCTACATCCATGGGAGTGGCGTGGAGATGGTGGACTCGTACAAGTACTTGGGAGTACACATCGATGATAGACTGGAATGGTCTAAGAACATCAAGGCCATCTATAAGAAGGGACAGAGCCGACTTTACTTCTTGAGGAGGATCAGGTCCTTCAATGTATGTAGTAAGATGCTACATATGTTCTATCAGTCGGTGGTAGCGAGCGCCATTTTCTACGCAGTGGTATGCTGGGGCCCTGGGATTAGAGCAGTGGATTCTAAAAGGCTGAACAAGCTCATCAGGAGAGCAAGCTCTGTCATCGGGTCTGGCATAGACCCCTTGGAGGTAGTGGCTGAGAGGAGAATGGTGTCCAAACTAGAGGCCATCATGGACAACGTCTCCCATCCCCTCTATGACAGGCTTGTAGAAATGAAGAGCACGTTCAGCAATAGAATGATTCATCCACAGTGTGACAGGGAGCACTACAGGAGGTCATTCTTGCCTTCTGCCATAAGACTGTACAATGCATCCACCTTGCATCTGGGCAGAGGCAACATTGACAGTGACCTATTTCTGGACTGAACAGTAAACTGCTACCTCTGTTCTTTTTCTTTTCCCATTTAAAACCGTTTTTTGTGCAATATATGCCAGGGACCCGTGCAATACATTTATATTTATATTTATATCTATATTTACATGTATATTTATATTCATATGTGCAATACGATTTTTCTCCGTACTGTTCTGTTCTAGTTTGTTCTTTGAGTGTCCTGGACTGTGAGTAACTCTTTTAGTGCACCCCTCACTGTACTGATTGTATTGTATGTATTGTATTATTATTATTATTATTATTATTATTATTATTATTATTATTATTATTATTATTATTGTATCATCCGTTACACTGTGGCTGTGTTGTCTGTGTTAAGCTGCTGTTGCACTGCAATTTCCCTCACAGGATCAATAAAGTATCTATCTATCTACATGTACATAACCTTGGGAGTTTTCTGTACTGTAATGTATACTTCTGTAAATAAAATATGAAAATAAATAAGTTACAACCATCTTCAAGAACATTTGAACACTGTACTGTAATTCTCCAACCTACAGTAATGTAATTGTACAACCTATGCAGTATTCTCCAACCTCCTGTTCTCTACTTTGCAGTATCAATACCATACCCAGTAATTACAGTACTGTACTGTGGAATACTGTGCTTTACAGTAGAGTAAGAGAGACACAGTGTCAATGTGTTACAGTACATGTATCACATGATCTTGAGAGTTTTTATACTTAACTGTATATTTGAATAGAATAGTACTGTAAAACCACCGTAGACTACTGTAATCCCCCCTCCCCCTACCCCCTTTTTTTGGCAGAATTGAGAGATGACCAGTGGGTAATAGTAGACCCCGACTATTTACTGCAGAGCAAGAAACTGCCATTTTCAGCATGGTTCTGCCAAACAATTCCACTTGGCTTCGTTAGATATAAAGTTAAGTCATTTAGGACAATCACGTATTTCAAGGAATTGACCAGGTCTGTAGTTCATCCCTTGACCGGATTCTCCAAATGACCAGAATGCAGATGAAACTACTGTATATTGTGTTCCATTTGAAATAAACACTGATGGGGGTTACAATATGTTTCCATTCAAGCTTGATTGCTTACTATAGCATTACAGTACAACTTTCAGAATTTTGGGATGTAGGTTCCATGACCTTCTGTAACTGTTTTTCTCTATTTCAAGACTGAGAGATATCATTAATTTCTGATACCTCTATTATACTTTTAGAGAATATTTTATCTTGATGCAAGTGAAACCCCAAGAGAATACATCTACATCGATGAGGCTGGGTTTAACCTGACAAAGCAGAGGAGACAAGGAAGAAATATCATTGGCCAGTGGGTCATTGTGCAAGTCCCTAGCCAGCGCAGGGGAAATATCACACTGTGTGCAGCAATCAGCCAGCACGGGATCCTTCACCATTATACCACCCTAGACCCCTACAAACTGACCAATTTATCACTTTTCTTGACAGTTTCAAGAACACTCAGAAGTAGAGAACACTCTACTCCAACAGCCAGATAGGCCAGGGCAGCTCATGTACATTAGCCAGCAGCCATATCACTCTGCAACTCACATACGGCAACCCACTGAAACTAAGCAGGTGTGAGCCTGCTCAGTACCTGGATGGGAGACCTCCTGGGAAAAACTAAGGTTGCTGCTGGATGAGGTGTTAGTGGGATGCTGTAATGTATGATGTATGATGCTGTAGAGGATGCTCACCCTGCGGTCCATGTGGGTCCTAATGCCCCAGTATAGTGATGGGGACACTATACTGTAAACAAGTGCCGTCCTTCAGATGAGATGTAAAACCTATGGTCATTAAAAATCCCATAACGTTTCTCGAAAAGAGTAAGGGTGTAACCCCGGCATCCTGGCCAAATTTCCCATTGGCCTTTTACAATCATGGCCTCCTAATAATCCCCATCTATGAATTGGCTTCATCACTCTGCTCTCCTCCTCACTGATAGCTGGTGTGTGGTGAGCGTTCTGGTACACTATGGCTGCTGTCGCATCATCCAGGTGGATCCTGCACATTGGTGGTGGTGGAGGGGAGTCCCCTTTACCTTTAAAGTGCTTTGAGTGGAATGTCCAGAAAAGTGCTATATAAGTGTAAGCAATTATTATTATTATTATTATTATTATTATTATTATGTTGTACTCTTGGACAACGTCAGTTTCCACAGTACTGCTTCGTTCTGCAATGGGTTTCTTGATAACCCTTGATAAATGTTTTCTGATCTATTTCTTTCACCATACTCCCCATTCATAAGCCCCATAGAGGAATTTTTCTTAACATGGCAATGGAAGGTAAATGACAAAAATCCCTACAAGTAAGTTAATCTTATACAGGTCATGGAGGAGGCTTGTGAGGACATGATGAGCCTACCAGGGCTTATTCCCCTTGCTGCCTGGCAAGAGAAAACACAACATCTGCTGAGGCAGAATAAAATGTATTTTTGTTTGTTGCTATATAAGTCTTACAGTAAATATTGCTATACAAGTACTTTTATGTACTGTACAGCACAATACCTGGGCTACTTGTGCTTGTTTTGGTTATTGTTTTGTGAATGTCAGTTCAAAATCCAAAATTAAAATTAAAATTCAGAATTGGTGTAGAGAGGTGTGAAATGAAATGAGGTGAGAAAATTTAGAAGAAAAGTAGTCTGTCGTTAAGAGAAGGGGGAAGGTGTGATCCTAGCTGCAGGATAATTTTGGTTTCTATAGTCTTTCTGATGTATAAGTTCGGAAAACCGTCTTTGAGAACACAGACGGAGAGATTAGAGTGGTCATGGCCATCAGAGGTGAAATGAGAAACAATTGGCTTGGAGAGATCTTTAATCTTCACAGCCCTAACATGTTCTCTGAGGTCTCTGAGTCTCTTTCCTGTTTCTCCAATGTAGAGGGCTGGGCATTTACTGCAAGTAAATGTATCACTTTTAACCTCACCAAATGGAAGAGAAGAGGGCGGAAACATTATTGGTCACTGGGCCATTGTAGATGTCCCTGGCCAGCAAGGCCACTGTGTGCTACCATCAGCCACCGTGGGGTCCTCCACTGCCATGCCACCCTGTCCCATATAACACAGCACATCTGCTGGCTTCCCTCAATGGTCTTCAGGATAATTTATTTCAACAAGAGTGGAGGGAGCCAGGGCAGCCAGAGCAGTCATGCTACATTGTTAGTTGGGACAACGTCAGTTTCCACCGCACTGCTGTGGTGCCCAACTTGTTCACTGACAATCCTAGCTTCTCTAATCTTTTTCTTCCACCCTATTTCCCATTACTCAACCCTATACAGGAGTTTTTCCTGGTGAGGCAGTGGAAGGTATATGACAGAAACCCATATGAGCGGGAAAACCTTATCCACCAATGGAGGAGGCTTGTGGGGACATTATCTTATAGTCTTGCCAGGGGTGGATAAGGCATACCAGGGGCATACCTGTCTGTGGTCAAGTCAGCACACAGTGCACTTCTAAATTCAGGGCTAATTGAGAAGGTCAGTGACAGCAATGGCATTAGTAGCTGCAGTCAGGACCTTCTATTAAATACTGTGCAGAGCCTGTAAACCTGTCTCTTGTATTCACATGGAAATTAACTATAAAATTAAACACTATGTATTCATTGAAGACAGAAAAATCTCCTCTCTAAAGGAAGTGAATTATTCTGGTAAATATCTGGCTATTCCTGCTCATGTATATTTCGCTTTACTATTCATGAAGATGCTTTACTAAACTAATAACCACTTGTTAATTGTCCTCTTGAATCTATTGCTGTTTTTTCTTCAACGATCTGTTTCATGTTAGACCATTACAAGACCTTATATTCAAACATCCTCTAGCTCTCAATCAACTAATTTAGTAAGAAATCTCTCCATTTTCAGATTTCTGCCTTCCACACTGCCCCTAGAAATTATCTCTCAGATTTTAATCTCTGTACTCCTCTTTCTCACACTCTTTATTTCTACTGAGTCACTGCTTCATATTCCTGCTCTGCTCATCCTCCCCAAACACACACATGAGAGCCATCAGGCTGTAGACACACCAGACTCCTTGAACATGGACAGAATCACTAAGAAACCTGTAACCTGATATTTGTTAAGTGTTACGTTTCTAACATCAGTTTTACACAAAGAATCTAAATTGAATCCTTAAATTTAATTTTAGTTGCCACTGAAAAGTTGCCTTTTATCGTCTGCTGAATAGTGATGAATAGCCCTAATTTTCACTGCCTGAACAGCTGTTCCTGGTCTGGTCAATGGCAGGAACTGTGAACAGCTGGTCAGAGAAAGCTAAAGTAAGAGAGAAAAATGAGAACAGTTGATAGTGACACTGACTACTATGTTATCATTATGTCAAGGTAATCAATTATTTTTAGACTAGAGTAGAAATTATGGCTTTCGGTATTTGAGCATCTTCAGACACCTGCTCAGCTTTCAAGGTGTTCTAGTTTTCTGGAAATTACGGCATCTCTTCAACACTGCTGCGAGAAACAGCTCCATGAAATGATCCTGCCACCACCAAGCTTGACAGTAGGGATGGTGTCAACTGGGAGATGTTTTGTTTGGCACAAGACCAACACTTTATATATTCAGACCACAAAATGCATTTTTGGCCTCATTTAATCTCAGAACCACGTATTTGCTGTGTCGCTTACTTGCTATCATTTTCACTATCTGTTACATGTGTAGCGGCAATGCTTGTTAGTAAGACAGAATTAAGCGTTGGTATGCTCCTAAAGGAAGCCCCATCTCACCCTCCATCTCTGTGGTGCAGCCACAGAGAAAGAATTCATGCAGGCTGATTTAAGATGTTTTCTTTTGATAAGAAACAAGCTCCCAGACGGGGATGCAATAAGCTAAGCCTGGCTATCATGATCAATGGTCATCCATTGGCGCCTATCAGTCTAGGGAGTGCCGAATGGACATCTGGACTGCATTCCTAAGTGTCAAGAGTAAGTGACTTATATCTCACCTTGACCAACCAATCAGGGACTGGCAGGGCATGGTAATACCACGTGGGTCTCCAATGCCCGCCAAACTCTCAACCAATCAGCACACATCTGGGTCTTGATCAAAAAGGGAGCGCAAGCTCAGTTCTGAGCTCTCCTTGGCCATTTTCGCGCATCCTCAGAGACAATCACGTGACAACTGCTGTTGTCTGCAAAAGGACTTGGACTTTGTTCTAAGCGCGAGGCCGAGGATCCCGTACGTACTCAGAATTCTACCAACGTGAATGCTCCGCTTGATCAACGGCAGCCTACAGTTGGACCCTCGTCGACAACCTGAATAGCTTATTCAGAAGCAGCGCTGGACCGGGAACGAACCAGTTTCTTCCCAGGCAAAAGAGTGACTTGTGAGGACTCGCGGTCACACTCTGTGCATAGAGAATTTCTACTAGCCAGCCGGACTGCTGGTAGATCCCCTCGGAGCAACGACTGCCCTGCACGCCGCAGTTAGATTCCTCCGCCCGTCCTACTCCGAGCTGCACCTCGACTGGTTGTCCGGTAGCCAGAGGACGCCGACACAACGCCCATTGGACAACCGCTGGAACAGAGGCTGCAACAGAGCCTGTCAGCTGGTTTGGTGTTCGTGCCGGGAAATTCCAAATCCAAACACAGTGGATAAGTAAACCCCATGTTCTACATTGCGTCTCGAGAATTCAATTGTACCTCAACACAAGTTGTTATCAATTTAATTCATGAGTAATGTATTTACTTCCGAGTTTAGAGTAACAGTGGGTAATAACACTGATTAGCGATTTGGTAACCTAACGATATATATTGACATATATTCTCTGTTGTGTATCTCTTTGTGTTTGCATCTCTTCGAGATTATATACCTTGTATATTGATAACCCTCAGAGTAAGGTCTGCCGCTCGTATCCAGGCAGACTAGTATATGTTTGGTGCACAGTTTATATTAATAAATGTATCTCGTGTATTGAACCCGTGTGTGTGCGTTGTTAGTTGTTCTGACGATTGATTTTCTAAAAGCCCCAACGAACAACCTCGTGATTACTGCTACAATTAGTAATTGTCTCAGTAAACCCATCAAACCACTACACATGCTTTTTGAACTACTTTTTCATTTATCCCTTCTTTCTTGTTACTCATCCATACAAGCTAGCTTTGTGTAGGAACGTGACAATTGTCGATGACTGAACACTGACTCTGATCTCAGTTGTAGATTTGTGGATCTTTAAAAGTCACCGTCGGCTAACTGAAGCAATTGAGTCAAAGACACATTTTCTAATTCTGAAGCAAAGTTAAACCACTTTGGTTACACAAGAGAGACCATTCCACTTGTGTGGCTGTTGCAAAGGAATTGAAAGGAATTCACGTGGGTCTTCTTTGAAAATCGAATTTATTTATATCATTTCTGCTGTAGCCCCTGGTATGTTAGTTGGTTACTTTCTGAAACTTTAGAGCAGTTTTGTTACAAGTATTATTTTTAAAATAGGTCAATTCTAGTTAATGGATGTCAGCTTACTACTGACCCAAAAGAGGCTGATGTGCTGCTTGTCTTGTACACTCAACTTGTCCAAGTTGTAAAATCAATCAAAGTTGTAAAAGTGACACTAAATTCACATTCAAATACATGTAAAAGTGTCTTTTTTATTCCAAGTACTCATATAATGGACATTAAACAGCTGAGTCTGTGGACTTTTTATGATGTAGGAAATAGTTTATTACCATAAAAAGTAAAGTACTGTATATGTTACGACAAATAGAATTTGCCAACACTTCTTTTTTATGTAAGCTGATATGTTTAAATGTACTATGAAAAGGTTATGGGGTGGTTAGCATTGCTGCCCTGAAGTCCTGGGACTCCGGGTTCAATTCTGAAACTGGGGTGCTATCTGTGTGAAGTTTGTATATTCTCCTTATGTCACACCCACAGTCCTGATTACCCTACTTGCGAATGCGGCGATGGCAAGGAGCAGATGGCCGACCACATCCTATACTCCTGCCCTCGCTTCAGATGCCTCGGCAACTTTATCGATTTGGATAATGCCAGCCGCGACTGGCTGAGGCACCTGACTGTGACAATATAACTATGTAACTTCTGCATGTTAAGCTCATACGAATATATATATATACCCACAGTCCAGAAATATGCTGGTAGGTTAACTGGCTTCTGGGAAAAATCCAGGTGTGAGTGTCCATGTGTGTTTGTGTCTGTGTGTGCCCTGTGGGTGTACCCTGCCTTGAGCCCTTTGATTACCGGGAAAGGTGCTGGCTTCCCCATCACTCTGTATTAGATTAAGCTTTTATCTTCTTCCATAATGGATGGATGAAGAAGATATCTGGAGAAAAAAAAGGTTGTATCACCTCTAAGGTACACAAGAACAATAAATATGGCATCAACTACTATTTTCTTAAAAAATGTTTATGTACAGTAGATCGGATTTAATACTGGTGCCACTAGAGGGCAGTGGTAGATAGTTAACATTGTTACATGAAAGCACGGAACTTGTAGAAACGCATAAACCAGCGCGAATTGTTACTCGGGGGAAGGTTAATAAACTTTAAAGCTAGAAATATAATGTCCCAGCATCAGGTTAAAACATGACAGTAAAACAGTTAGTAAATATTATGCAATGAAAAAATAAAACTGTAAAAGTAAGATGGAGCGTTATGTTGTTTTTGATACTGATACTGTGCGTTCATGTGCACCTAATAAAATCGTAAATATTATTTTTACAAATTATGTTGTATGCAAAATATTATTCTACACCGTTACTAGTATGATAGCCTTAAATTTTATGTAAAACAGTCAAGGCTACAACTACCGAGAGCGAAAAATAAAAATGAAGAACAAACTATACGCTCTAAACTCGAATGGGGGGGGGGCATTTTATGTAACATAAATAGGTATGTATATGTTTCGGACACGTGAGTAAAATGTTTAACAAGGGATGTGTATTTTTTATTATGCGAAGTTCCAGTATTCTTAATGTTCCGGTGACAAGTTATTCTAAAACATAATTACCCCGATTCCTTAAAACTCTTTGTGAGTGAAGGGTTTTAGAAAGGTGGGGTTGTCAGAGGGTTTAATTGGACTACGTGAACAAACTAATGGCTTGTGTGAGAGACAATAAACGAGAAGCTAACAGAAACATGTCTTCTTTATCAAAACAGAAAAAATACCAAAGATAAAAAACTACCAGAAACATGTCTCATTATCTTATCTACTACAAAAAAACGTAACTTAAATGCCTCTACGCTGCTGAAACTGCATGCTACAGCGATCTCCTACAGTGACTTGCTTCATTGTAAAATCTGTACTGTAGATATTACAATGATTCTATTACGACACACGGCTGTCCATATCAAACACAGCACTTCTCCATTATCACTAAAGCCCACGTACTGAGCTAGACTTCCGCTGCACTCCTCCAATTAAAATTTAAAATCCTGGTGTCGGTCTAGAATGATTATCCGGTTATCCAATGAGCGATTAAACTCCGCGTACAGCGGAGGACGACCGTGGAACTCCTCTAATGAACTCACTCTAGGCTTGCCTTCTGCAGAATGTCTCCAATGAGAAGTTACGTAGAGGGCTTGACTGATATGTCGTTGCCTACGTAACGTTTTATGTTAAGTGTTTATTTTGCTGTATAGTAGTCGCTTGGTGTAAACAGCGGCAAGGTACCTAGATGCAAAATGCAATTATTGAAATTTCAAAGCGTGATTCTGTGACTCCCTGTATGTAGACTTGTAGTTTAGAATTCAAAGTTGTATTATTTGAGTGGCGAACTATTCTGTACGTGGATTAACAAAAGAACTTCTGCAAAATACATTTTTACTGTGAAATTCTCATCTTTAAAAGCTCAAGAAACGAGAGGCCACAAAACCTCCCTTTTCACTTCAGCCTCGGGCTGGTTATACTCTGCCAGATGTTCAATACTTAGGACAGGGGCTGTACAGTAGGCATTTTTCCAACAGCTCTGTTTTTTTTTCCTTCAGGGAATAAAACTTTTTATCAAAGTTTTTTTTATCTGAGGAAAATGAGTAGCAACACATAACGCGACGGGTTCAGCGAGAATAGAGACAGGAACTCAGGCTCTTGTTAACCGAGAACGCGGCGCTCTTTATTAATCGGACGTGCTTCTGGCACAGCAACCGCAACAGAGAGAGAGATAGGCTACAACCCGCTGGGGTCCATTCGGGTACAGTTACACAGGTACAGGTTGGTAATTGTGTACATGTATAAAAGGGGTGCAAAACCAGGGAAACTACATGGGTCTGGGCGATCTCGCGATTGTACACCGGTTTCGCCACTGGTCAGCCGCACTGGCCAGCGGCTCTCCCAGTCCCCGCCCTGGCCACCACTACTCCCGTCCAGGCGCAACGCCAGGCGAGAACGCTACAATATTATTCCCCACTGCAAGAGCTGACCCTGACATTGATTAAGCACAGCAGAATATTGTCCATCAGGTTTGCAAACTGCATACCTTCCAGTTCCAATAATCTCTGCTGGCTTTTTGTTTGCCAGGCAAATCTGTGAAATAAAATACAATTATCCAGATATCAGAAATTCTTGCTTAATTACAAAGTGTTGTATTTAATATTTAAAGAGATACAGAGATATAAAGTTTTTTGTTTAACAAAGGAATATAAAATACAGTATTTTCCCAACTAGAGAAAAAAACAATTAGAGGTCAGTTAAACTAAACAAGGGCTAGTCGGTGAATTTGAATACGAAAATCAAGTCAGAATTAACTAAATATAATGTTATGTTTACAATGAGGCGGCAATCCTGTTGAAAATGGAAAGGATGAAAAAGAAAAATGATCAGGAATAGGCAAATGTGAAGAGATTTTAAAAAATAAACTAGTGCTATTGTTAACAAAAAAGGCCATAGAAGCTACACTGTAGGTATTCAGATTTAAAAGGCTTAATGGGTATGACCAATGAATTACAGTGTTGCCAAAAAAGGTACAATTAACAACAATTACAGTAAAAACATACTATTCCACATTTACATTCAGCATATAAGATGTTATTGTGAGACAGGCTGACTGTTCATTGAGCTGTGACAAGTGATCGTATAACTGGGCTGCTGGCCCAGTTTCCGCTCTCTTCTCCTTGTAGCATTGGCAGCTGTTCTGATTTTGGCAGTTATAGGAGTTATTGGATTCGATTTTTTAGTTTAGAGAAGAATGTTTGTCTAATCCCCAAGAATTTCTCACAATGAAGCAGAACATATATCTCTGTATCTGTTTCTCCCTTCTGGCAGTGTGAACACAGCCTGGTCTGCCTGTGTCACCATTTGGCCAGACTATGGTGACTGAGTCTATACTTTCTCAGGGTATGTTTCTCTTTGCTGTCTCTTCCACCAGTAACATACTGAGCTAGGATGTATTGTCTTTTAAGGGTCCCATAGCATTCCCGTTTGTGTTTCCTAGTGGGTAAGGTAGGGTTGTTTGGCTTGTGCTGTGAGTTTGTTGACTTTGATTTGTGCTGTTTAAGTTTTGCTGTCCTGAGGTTTGTTCGTGTTTGGGAGGCTCTTTACTTAGCAGAGCCTTGTGGTGGCAGAGTTCTGGTCACTGATTTTTAAGTGTAACCAAACTTTTATTGCTCTCTCTATATTTATAACTAGTGGGTATTGGCCTAATTTAGCTCTGCACGCATTGTTTGTTGTTTTTTATATTTAGTGTAAGCGTGGTCTGTGATTGAACCCCACACTTCACTGCCGTGTAGATAAATAGGTTGGATTACATTGTCAAATATGCACAAACAGAATTTTATGGGTGTGATGATATTGTAAAGCCCCTTCTACTGTGTTGAAAACCTTGCATACCTTCTCATTCAGTACCCTCACTGCCAGGTCAAAACTCCCTGATGAACTGATTATCAAACCAAGGTACATATACAGTAGCTGGTTATGTGTTCTAGTATTTTGTTGTTCAGTGTGAAGTGACAACTGACAGATCCTTGAGTAGCAGATCCTTGAGATCTGCCTTTCTTTTGGAAAAACTAAGGTTGCTGCTGCTGGAAGAGGTGTTAGTGGGGCCAGCAGGGGCTGCTCACCCTGTGGTCCATGTGGGTCCTAATGCCCCAGTATACTGACGGGGACACTATACTGTAAACAGGCGCCGTCCTTCAGATGAGACGTAAAACCGAGGTCCTGACTCTCTGTGGACATTAAAAAATCCCAGGGCATTTCTCGAAAAGAGTAGGGGTGTTACCGTGGTGTCCTGGCCAAATTTCCCATTGGCCCTTACCAATCATGGCCTCCTAATAATCCCCATCTATGAATTGGCTTCCTTACTCTGCTCTCTTCCCCACTGATAGCTGATGTGTGGTGAGCGTTCTGGGGCACTATGGCTGCCGTTGCATCATCCAGGTGGATGCTGCACATTGGTGGTGGTGGTGGAGGGAGTCCCCATTACCTGTAAAGCGCTTTGAGTGGAGTCTCCAGAAAAGCGCTATATAAGTGTAAGCAATTATTATTATTAAAAACATGACTCTAGTTTTTGCCATTTTGCCAGGTCTGACAGTATTAGTTTAGCAGTGTCATGTTCTCCTGTAGCCCCTGTTCTGTTAGCAAGAGCAGGTCCAAGTCAGCATCATTGAGCAGACCACAGCTGTGAGGGAACTCTCTTCTTTTGGTTAAAATTTTCACTGTGTGCTTGTTCTCCAAGTACCTAGATTTATTACATCACAGACTTTACTCTATATACAGCACCTCTTAGAAGACGGTTGTAAAATAGTCCTTTGTGCCATTTTGAGTCAAATCCTATTTTAAATCAATAAAACATTTTTAATTTATTTGTTAGTGGACCTGTCTCCATTATTTTTATAAGGGACTATTTGTGTTGCTGTGACTCAGTCTCTTCAGAAGCTATCACAGTGTTAGTGCCATTTTGACACTCTGTCAGTCTGCCCTGTAATGGGTAACATGGGATCTCTCTGACGCTTTACTACACCACCTTCTTCAGTAAAGACAAAGACATGAAACATCATCTCACTGTAACAACTACTTGTTATTTTGCCACTTTTACTACAACAGTAGAATACAATGATTATGGGGGAAAAAAGAAAGTTTACCTGAGATAAGAAATGACATATATCTGTAGGGGTTTTGTGCATTTACTGGGACAATTATTAATTGTAGCAGTAAGTCCCAAAATTATTCTTTGATGGCTATTAGAAAATCGACCTTGCGGAACAACTCAGCAACACACACACGGATACTAATTCACGAGAATACATTAATTAATACATAAAATGTGCATATAAACATAACATATCTTATAGTGAGGGTTAGCAGAATACAAAAGTTATATATTCAATCACGAAGAGTTACAAATACCATTCATTTATACCGCTTTGTTAACTTCTACACTAGATACTCAAAACACATAGGAATTAAATTGACATCAACTGGGATTGAGTTAACAATTGAATTCTTGAGCTGCAATGTAGAATGTTGAATACTCATCCAATTTATGTGGATTCTGATCTTCTGTAGACAGAAAGGAACAGCGACAGGCCATTGGTGAGTCTAATCAACATCCCCTGGCTCGGTGCCAGGCAGTCCTGGTGCAGCAGGAGGTGTGGGCAGTGACTCCCTGAAGACCTGGCTAGTTAGTCCTGGCTGAGCTAGCAGAGTTTGTGCATATGAAAGTGACTCCGGGTCCGAGCAGGTCACACTCTTTAGATGGGAAGAAGACCAGTTTGTTCGTTGTAGCGCTAGTCCTGGATACAAAGATTCAGCTGTCGACAGTTCCGACCATAGTTCACTAGTTGATGGTGGGTTACCAGCGATTCACTAGGCCTGCTGCTGGGCTAACCTCGGGCAGATCCTTTGTTTATGCGCGGGCGACCTCCGGGTTTTTTACTTTACAAAGTAAAGTCCTGGCACTCAGACACACTGGCCGTCACGTGATTGTCCGAACTGAGTCTGAGAACGTCCTGGAGGGGTGCCCCTTGGGCCCTGTGCTGCCTCTTTTATCTGGAGAAACTACAGTCATTCATTGGTTGAAAGTTTCACGGGCATTCGAGACCCACGTCGGGTTACCCTGCCCTACCAGTTCCTGATTGGCTGATCAAGGTGGAGGATGAGTAACAACCCTCTCTGACCTTAGGGTTGTAAACACTTTGGGATGAGACTCTCCCTTGGAAACTCCCAGACAGAAAGGCCCCAGTGATGACCATTCGTTATGGTGGCTGGAGAATCTCAGCCCTGGGAGTTGTTCCTTATTAGGAAAATCTATCAAACAGAAAAACACCGTAAACCTGAACCACATAGAATGGCCTCTCTGTGTCCAGCACCACAGAGTTGAGGGAGAAAGAGACTGGCAGGAGGACAGCAAAGTTAATTCCTGTATTATTCATAAGCGTTATTAATAAGCATTACCGCTATACATCTTAGCAGGTGACATACTACATACTGAATTGGAGGGTTTACAGAGAGTATAGAAACACTTTGGTTTTATAATTTGAAATATGTTTTATTATGGAAGCAATGATAAAGGTCTACATCTGATACCAGTGATTAAACAGCTGTAGGCACAAGTCCAGTGTATTTTCATATTTATAATCAAATTAAAGCATTTGTTTTTCTTTTTCAAAATGTCCCTCTTTCAGAGGAAATCCTCATTTTTAAAGACAAGTTTGATTTTTGCTCTGCGAACCTTATGGAACCCACAGTGTGAAGTCTGGAAGATTCCTTCCTCCCTGTGTACACTTATCAACCACTGCAGCTGCAGATTAATGGCAGTCTTGCTCTCCCACAGAGCACAGGCCCTTAGTTTGCCAGGCAAATTTAAACGTTGGCAGAGTCCAGCCCGCAGATCTCTCCAGTAAAGAGTATATCTTTGTGCATGATGGCATCCTCATCCTGTACTCTGTGACACCAGCTAATCAGGGAAGATACACACTAAAAAATGATTATCAGTATTATCATGGTGAATGTGGAAGATGAGCCGAGCCCTAGGTCTTTGGATAATTACCCACCTTTCCTTCAGAGGTACAAACTGTTGCGCACAACACTGTCTCCTTCAGGTTCGGTTTGAGCTCCTAAACAGGGCATAGTTTAAATGGGGAGTTCGAAGAACATTTGGTCAATTGTTTACATGCTGTTAATAAGACCTAATGAAATAAGTTGTTGCAATAAGTGCAATAGAACAGTCCTGTTACAATAGAGGCTCCAGTCCCAGTCCCTTAGACAGTCTTGCTACACTACACTCTAAAGTCACAGTTATTTTCTCAAATAAAGGCACTCTCTTTTTTCATCACACCAGCTGTTTTTATTTTTCTGATTTTTCCCTATTTGTTACTTAACTTTACCATTACAAGGTTTAATTTGTTTCTGTTGGTTTGTGTTTTGTTCTGGAATATTAACACAATAGACCATCCCCTTGGCACCTGGTAGATCTTCTTATCTGGAAGATAAAACAATCATGTCTCTAAACAGCCTGAACAACAAGCTTTATAACCTTACAGTATGTGAGAGGTGTGATTCTTTTAAAAAACAAATAAAACTTGTTTCTGTATATTTTGTTTTCTATCTGTAAGAATGTGTTATTACAAATGTCACAGACTAGATCGGTTAGGTTGAACTCACTTGGGTTGTGGGAGTGTGGAACAAGCTGCCCAGCGATGTTGTTGAAGCTGATACCCTGGCTTCTTTCAAGAAACAACTGGGGGGTGAGATTCTTCAATCAGGACAGGATGGTCTACTTTACACAAAGGGAACAAGCTGCTCAGACAACGTTATCTGTGGTGCTCTTATTTATACATCGTACATACATACATATATATATAACAGAACAGCTGCTTGCTTCTGAGTTATAACCCATTGTTTCTGTCTGCCTGGAGGCTTGTTACTGACCAATACTAATTTTGAGACTGTCAGGTTTACTCTTTACAATCTTGTCTCCATGCAGCTATACACAAGACTATATCCTAAAGTCTCCAACCCCTGCTCCAGGGCATTTGGATCTAAAGGCTATTCATTGCATTTATGCATATAACTAATAAACTGAACTGACTGGTGTCCTATCAGGGTAGCCCTCTTATTTATTCATCTTACTCCACCTGAGTGATAACCTTTCTAAAGATTTCTGGGCTCTTTACTCTTGGTTTCCCAGGCTCAGTGACCTATATGTCAAATTACACCACTCCTCTGCAAACTTCTCCAAGCTCATGTACTTTCTCCATATTGTGTTTTGGTCCTAGTTTTCCTAACCTCCTCCAAGGTAATGCTCATGGTTCTGCTGTCCCTGCTGGATATTCCACAGCCCCCTGCTGGGGAACCAGGGCTATTGTGTTATATTGTCATGTGTAGTAGCACTCTGTGTTTGTACTGTAATAATAATAATAATAATAATAATTGCTTACACAGATATCATGGACAGATGATACAAATGCGATCATCAATAACCAAATCTTGACGTGTTCTCCCTCCAACCAACTCAGTCTCAAAGAGCTTCGCCACTACTGCATCCCTAACCCTTCACTGGAAGACCCGAAGCATCAGAACATAGACAGCCACTCCCCACTTACAGTAGAACTAGGACTGAGGTATCTACTCCCTCCCTCAGTCTACATACTGTACAATCTAACTCTGTCCCCATGCCTTCTGGGGTGTAGGAACCCTGTGATACCTAACCACCCCTTGTAGGAATTAGAGAGAAGTCTGCTGGTCTCTAGCTCCTACATGGAACTCTCCTTTTGTCTTCCTGCCTCTGTTTTGGCATTAAGTATTCCTTACACCTACTGTAGCACTATAACAATAACCTAATCAAGATCTGCTTTTCTTTTACTCTTGGCTTGGCCAGGGCTCCCAACATGGAGCCATGCTTGAGGAGAACAACCCATTAATCTCAAGACCCATCTAGTTCTGCCTTCTTTCGGAGACACCCAGCTTCTCTAATCTGCCATCCTGGATTCTTTATACAGTCTGTCAACCCTTATATTCAAAATCCTTTACATTTTTTCACTTGAGCATATAAACAAATTCCCTCTGGAATCTGTAACCTTTCCATACCAAACCCTATTAAATCCCACTGACAAATCCCAAAACCCCTCTGGGAGTTGTAACTCACCAATAAATTCAGTAACTGAACAACTGACCAGGGTACTTATCGCCTTTCAGGGTGTGATAAATCCCCTATAGAATTTATACCTTAATAATGTTACCTAACCCCTTTCTAGGTATGAGAGATAAAATATTACGTAGCAGGGTAAACTCTCACTCAGTTGTTCCTGTTTGGGTGGCACAGCTCCACTGCCTTCATTAACTTACTGATGGTCCGACATGACAGCAACTACTACCTACCTCTCTACATCTTAGTCAGCTGTAATAGTGAGCATCTAACCCAATGGTGCTAGGACTGCGTCCCTACTCAGTCAACCCACTCCTGAGCAGACGCCGTCTATAACCTAAGCTTCATACTAAGACTCAGGCGTCTTTTCTTTTACTAGCCATACTGATGTTACTGGTTTTCTCTCCCTTATCACCTCTTCTCTACTCTTTCTCTTCCATTCTTATGCTTTCTTTAGATGGGCTTCAGCTCCAGCTGTATGCTATGCTGTGGCATGCATGGAAGTCTTCATCTTTACTTCCACATGTAAATGTGTTCTCATACCGGTCACCAACATTTTCAGCCCCTTACAAATGGTCCTAGAGAATGTTACTTCCATTCAATTACTATATGTTCCAGTATTTCTTGATAAATGACTGCCTATTATCATTCACATGTGCTTTTCTGTTCTAGATATTTTATACAGCTACAATATGCATTACATGTGATAATGATTCAGTGGTGTCCAGATTAACACTCTGGTCAAGGATTGGGTGTGCCAGTCAGTCATACCCTGGTAAAAATTGAGGTAGTTCCAGCTGGTTCTTAATATCATCTTCATATATGTGAAATCTGAAGGAGGTCATTGATGAGAGTTGAGATTCAACCATGTAACCCTGTAAAAAGCCTTGTTATTACTTTCAGCCCAGAACTGTGTTTTAAAGAACATTTGTAGCATTACCTTTTCTTAATTATTTCTTATGCTCTATTGTGCAGAGTGTCTTATTAATCTTTTTGCCTTTTTGTTTTTTCTCCTGATATACTGAAGTACTAAATTCTGTCCTTAACAAGCTGAAGTGTGTGCACAGCTTGAATGTGCACGAATTATTGATCAGAAATCTTCTGGTCTCATCACTCCAGTCTGGGCATCCCTGGGACCCCATGGAGTCTGGCATGAAATGTTAAATCTTACTACTAATGTTAAAGGCTATACATGAATTAGAATCTAATTGCATGTGTGATCTTCTTACAAAAAAGGACATTCTTTATGAGATCAGATCTTATACCATTTAGCACCTAGGCTGTGGAAAGACCTCCTGAAATTTTAGAAGAAAGAAATATTCAGTCAGTACTTCTAAAATAAAAATGAAAGGATTTTCATACTTTGGCTTTTATTTTCTGGTTTTACTACCAATGTTCTCTATAGAATTTAAACGTATTCATATTCACTTATTATTATACAGCATATATGTCTGTATGCTATATTCTGATCACTTACATTTAAATGGGACTTGAAATATTTTAGAGATTGCCCTTTGAAAATGAAAAGAAAAGTGAAAAAGCTGTGCTGTGCTTCCATGTTGTTCATTTGACTGCGGAGCAGAAAGCTGAAGTAATTCAAATTCAGATTTTAGAGGACACAGCAAAAACTTTTCTGCAAAAATTGTTTATTAAATACCAAAATAGCAGTTCAGGCTTTATTATATTGTCGTCATTAGCCTGTTTCTGGGAATGTTCTCCGTAAAGCTAAATTTGTATCGGTGGGACAAAGAGACTTGGCCAGAGAAACAGGAAATTAGGTCACCTGAGAGTAAGTGCCCTTTCTAAGCACCAGCATGGGCACTGAGAATAAAATTCAGGATATATGTTCATAAGAGTAAATATGAAATATGTATTCAGTTGCTGACACAATTTTTTTGTTTAGGTTTGCCAATTATTTTGTGACACGCACCCACAAAGATGGATGAAATGGGGGCAAACTCCTCTGACCACCTTTCATCCTGTCCATAACATCACCTGCAACAGACACTTAATTTCAAGTGGAGGAGGAGCATTTTAGTGTAAATGCAATGCTCGAACAGGCAAATCATGGAGGAAAACTTGCTTCAGTTTGGTGAAGACTTAGAATTGGGTTGAAAATTACAGTGACCTAAAACACAAAGCCTCAGTAACACTGTAGTGGCTAAATAACTTGAGTGTGAATATGTTTGAGTGGCCCACTCAAAGTTCTGTCTTGAACTTTATCTAGAATCTATGGGAAGACTGGAATATTGCTGTCCATAATTGCTGTCTAAGCAACATAAGACTTCTTTACACAAAGAGCTGTGGGTGTCTGAAACACTTTGCCCAGCTGTGATGTTAAAGCAGATGCCTGGATCTTTTAAAATACCACTGGATGAGATTTTTAAATACATTTGTAAGCAGCCAAACAAGTAAGTTGTGACCAATGGCTATGACCTCTTCACTTATGTTCTTATAGGGGTGTCATGCCTGGCTATGTTGTACCCAAAGCCAGAGTTTCCTGCACCTCATTTAGTCGAATTATGTGATTATGCAAAATACAACCATCATCAGCCATTAAAGGTTTTGAAATAATATGAAATGCTCTCATGTGAGAAAAAATCATAAATTGCTCGCAAGGTCATACTGATGCAGAAGACCAGAGCCGCCTGCAGCCCCTCAGAAAGCTCTGTATACTGTGTGTCAGGGATAATGGTAAATACCCTGTTAAACAGCCCTCTAGTGAAGACTTTGCACTTAATATAACCAGGGACACAGGGGGATGCAGTGGTTAGCATGATGGCCTTTCAGCGATTGGGCCTTGAGTTCAATTCAAGACTGGGCTGCACTGAGTTTGTAAGTTCTTCTTGTGTTTAAGAGCATTTCCTCCAAAAGTGCATATACTGCCTTGTGCTCATTGCTTCATGGGGTAGAATCCAGTTGCCTCTTAACTCTGTACTGGATAAAGCAGTTAGAAAACGGATGGATTTGGGTTTGTAAGCCCATTTCATTTTGCACCTTGACACTGTCAGTGGATATGCAGAACTAAATAGTTTATTTTGCTTACAACAAAGATAAGTTCAAAGATAAGTCAATCTTTGAACTACCCAAGCTGAACAAATTTCACAATCTCGACATGCACATAACCATATTCGTGTTATTTCAGTATAACCCTTATTTTAAATCTCTAACAGTGTCTTGGCGTCATACCTGTCAATATAAAAGTAATTGCACGGCCCTACCACTGCGCATGCACTCCTATCAGGCTTGACGGTTGGACCCACCTCATTCGAAAAAACCGGGTGGGCAGGGCGGGCTGAAGCGACAGTTCTGATTGGCTGAATCTCGCGCTGCCGCAGCTTGGAAACAGCGCCAACAATTTACATTTAACTTTTTTTACCCAGAATCCTCCGGGATCTATGCGTTTTGACTCGGGGAGTGTCCCACATGAGAGGAGAAATAAACAATACAAACAACGAAAGGGTGCCGCGTCAAGTACCGCTTTTTACGGATGAGTGGTGGGAAAAGTAAAACCGTGACTTAGTCTCAGTTAAACTGTTTTGTTTGCCACAGAGAGACAGCAACGTTTATTTCGTTGAGGGGCGAATTTCAGCTGGGAGGCACAGTACCCGGGGTGACTGCGGTATGCACAAAATTTAAAAGCAGCAGGTAAGAGCTTTCGGACCTGTCTCACTTCTCTGCAGTTTTTGTCAGCGATGGAAAATGGTTAGTCCGTGGGCGTCTGTTTTGCTTAGATTTTTCATGAAGTAAACATGTAAGTGTGTTAACGTTCACGTATTTAACAAGCAAGCACGTTGCCTATTACACTGACTCATTTTCTGGCTGAAATATCTTCTGTATTGTAACCGATGTAAACATTAATTGAAGACACTATTGTAGATTAATACTGCGGCTACTAAATACCCGAAGCACCAGAACGAACAACATAACAGCACGGCATCTGCTTTCACGTCTAAGACTGGTCGGTCAGTCACAACAGTTTCAAAGTCTGGATTTAAAGTGGTTAGTCTTTCGACTGGAGGGTCTTGCGAATGTGGGATTGCTACAGGCAGGGGTGTCCCATCCTGGTCCTGGAGGGCGAGTTTATCTGCAGTTTCTCATTTCACCTCGGCTAATAACGACATAAACCAATTGAATCCTGGCTTAATGGCACCAGTATAACATAGTCATTGATCTCTTCGTTTTACTGCTTTAAAGAGACGATTAAAACCTGCAGACACCGGTTATCCAGAACAGGACTTGCCATTTAACTTGCCGGTTAAGACCAATGTGTGTGATTAGTAAGTTTCTAATTAATCATATATTGACAAATCACGAAAATGAAAGTTAAAAATAAAAACCCTTTATTGTAGTACTTGGTTGTCCGCAGCTCTTCTCACTTTCCAAGGATAGCTAATGCTACTATTGTATATATCATATTTCTTATTGTTACTCGATACAAACTGTTTTATATTCATTATTATGACTTTTTGGAAATATTTTGGTACTTGTCAATGGCTAAAGTAAAAGTTTTTTTTTCCTGTGAACTGTACAAAATGTGGAGAGAAATAGAGAAGCAAATACACTGTCAGGTTGTGAAAATGCTATACAGTGAGCATCCATGATCAGTAATACCGCTAGTAACGTGGATGATCGGAGGATTGCCAGTTTTAATGGTGATCTGTGGGCAAGAGCCAGGTGAATAAACTGGACTGTGGCAGACCACTCCCTAAACTCCTCTTGTGCTCAGTTTCAGACAATGAGTGTGCCGGTGAATCTCAGGAACGCCCCTCTTCATTTTGTGGAAGGTGCATACTCTAAAATACAACAGCAGAGGATTCCCAGGTAATTTTGTCATTCTAGGTTTGGTTGGATAATCATCAAACTTTCTTCTGAGATGTTACAAATGAAAGAAGGCTGGCAGTCTGCAGCACTTTGTTTCTTTACGATCTGCTTGTTATTTCTATTCTGATGTAGCCTATTTTCAAATCCTACTAATTTATTAGAAGGATTTGCAATGGAGAAAACATTCTTGAAAAGCCAACTGCCCATTTGAGCCCATGGTGCCTAGAAAGCCTTTGTGTGATGTGGTGGTTGGAAAATATAAATGGCACTTTTGACACTGTGTTTCCTCTCTCCTCTTTCCAGGCCATCAGAGAACATGCTGACCCCATTCAGCTTTCCCAAAACCAGAACTGCTCTCTGGGACCCTTCACTGTGTGGAGAAGTCACCAGTTTGCACCTATCTTATTACAGGTGTGCCATTTGCACTTGTCATCCTGAGGTCGGGTGTAAAATGCAAAAGTAGTTGAGCATATGCCAAATAGCAAATGTGACTTACCATATCATCAGCTGTGCACCCCTTGAACTCTTTTGCAACACTATAGCTTTTCTAACAGCATGCTCAGAGCTGTCCAGAAGCATGTGTATAAGGAAAGCTTGCCATGCTTTTAGGGCCTGGGACAAGTTGTGCTGATGTGCATCTGTCTTGTTAACCTGTCCTGTCCTTAGTCTTTTCAGAAGGTGCTGTGTATTGCAGGATCTTTTTTATCATGTTATTTTGCCCTAATTTAACTGTTCCCAATAATAACAGAAGCATTGCTCTTGCCCTAAATGAATGGCCAGGACCTGGTGATGCACAGAGTTAAGTGTTGAAGTGCTTACTGCAAAAGCTCATGCCCCTGGCTTATGGATCTGCCTTTAGACCTGGGGGAGGGACTGGAAGATCTGGGCATCCTCATTATAAGATACCTCTTCTCTGTAGCAAGACACTATGTGAGAAACAGTTAGATTATATCACTTTATTAGCCATATACAATTTCTTGCATTAGGAATTTGTCTTTTCGCATACCCCAGCTTGCTCTCCATGAGACACACAGGCACACTGACAGGGAGAGAGAAGCTTGGGGTAAGAGCACAGGCTCAGCCATTTATACGGTGCCCCTGGAGCAGCTGGGGTTAAGGGCCTTGCTCAGGGGCCCAACGAGTAAGATTCCTCCGCTGGCAACCTTCCAGTCACAGGTGCAGATCCTTGGCCACAGTGGCACTGTGTTTAACAGTTAAACAATACGAGAATGCAGTTGTTCCCTATCCCACTTGTTCTATAAGTATTAGGATGTAATAATAAGCTGTGTGAGTATATTAGTTATATCTTCCAAAGGTCAGTTTAATTTATTCTTTAAAGGCTAGGTCTGCTCACTGCTTGTGGTGTTTCATCAAGTGCAAGCTGATTGACTCTATCGTTGTGATCCAGGAATCCAAGACTGCTGGTTGTGGAGAAAGCACTTCGGCTGGCCCATCGCCATGCTAGACAGAGTGATGGATCTTTCTTTTGCTTCCTTCTGGGTTCCATGATGGTCGATGATGGTGAGGGCTTTAGGCAGGTGTCCTTGGTGTAAAGCTGGTGGGAGACAACATTTTTGAGGACATGCATATGTCAGTCTGCAGACACATTCCTTACGTTATCTGGCATGTTCTGCTCAGTATTTGATGGTTTCTTCTGTTTTCTTATGGAATGTGGGTGAGGGCTTTGCAATGAAAATGAAGTTTACATTCACAAAAGCATGTGAATTGAATATCTTGTCATGTGGTTATACTGTGTATCAAGTAGACTCCTGGATCACAGGACTTTCTCACTGGAAAGCAATATATTCCATAAGTTAGAAGCCACAATTTTTTCTCAAGAGTTCTCCTCCCTTTTGTTTCAGCATCGTGATCTGTTTTGTAAATGAGTTAGAAGCATGGAGTTAGAAAACGTACAGTTAGGATTGTGGTTAATCAGTAGGATGTGAAACAGAAAAAAAAGCTTTGCAGTACAATGCCTTCTGCCTTTTTATAGTTGTATAATATTCCTAGATATTATAATTTTTCATGTAAAAACTAAAATACTGTTTTTTAGATTTTTCCAACACTGTATATTTGAGCTTGTTAGTTCTGTGTGCTATTTCAGATGAGGAAGGGATCACACTCACCCTGGACCGGTTTGACCCTGGCCGCCAGCTGCAGGGCTCACCTGGGAAAGTGCCCAATGCTTTGTTGCCTGGTGATTTCGTGGTGCCCTGCACAATCAGTACCCAGGGCCCAGCTTTGCCTGACACCGTTGTGCATTCTGCTGAAGACTTCAACATTGCTTTCAAGGTGATTACTAAAACCTATAAGAGCTCACAGGTGTGAAGGAGCTCTTGAGTTTGACTCATCTTGCTTTCTTGCTTATTACATTGTGACTTGAAATATTTCTGGGTTTATCTTTAATGATTTAATTTATTGGAACCACCATGAGTTAAAAAAACAAACAAGATTCTGTTTCAGTATTAAATTCACCTCCTTTCTTCCAAGGTTTATCATATTGTTGAGGTTAAAATTGGGCTAATGGTTACCCCCTGTCCTTCAGGTCTTTGGATACTTCAATCAAAATCTTTTTTTATATCAATCCCCAAAAAACTTTTTTACCCTGTTTAAGTATGTCCCTTTGAGACAATTTGAATGTTATAAAGTAGCAGTGACAGTCCCTTCAAAATAGTGTGTGAAGTAGTGCTCACTTTTTTCTGCTTGGGATTTGTGACAAAGTTCCAAATAAATGCTTTGAGCCTTCGCACAAAGTCTCCAGTGTTTACTCCTGGGATTAGTGAACACCTGTGAGCCCTGCCTTCTGCACTTAGATGCTTCACTCCTGGTTGTGAGGTCTTTTGTGCCCAATGCCAGGGACACCTGTGGGAGGTTTGCTTACCTCTGTGGCCGTTACAGCAGCCTGTCAGTAGCAGATGGTGGGATGACTGAGTGATGATTCTGGTTGATGCAAGTGGGGGCTTTCTCTTTTGAGGTTCAGAAACTTTGATTATTAAAGCCCCTGTATTGTAGGTTGTTTTATCTTAAAATATGGCTGTTTTTGAATATGCTATTATACACTGTTTTAGCAATCTCAACAACATCATACTTGGGTATTTTTTTTAATGGATAATATAACATTAACCAGTGTTCAAAATTAGCCTGTATATCCAAGTATGAGATCATTTCAATGACAAAACAGTGGTAATTTGAGACTTTAATAATACTTTCTAAATATATCCTGGAGGCATCAGTGTGACAGCTTTTATTCTTATTTTGTAAATGATATTTCGGAGTGTTGCACATTACTTCTGAGTTTTTCTTCCACAAGACATTCCTTAAACCAAATCTGCCTTTGACAGTTCTGTTTTTAACTGGGAAATATCAAAGCTTTGCTAATTACCCTCAAGGCTAGAGCTGCTTTTAAGCATGACAGTTGCTGAGAGTTTTGCCACGTCTTTCGCACGGTTTGCTGGTGACATTGATCTCTAACTTTAAGAGTTAGTTTAACTCATTTGTCTTGTAGTTTACTGGTTTATACAGTGCCTTGCAAAACATTCACCCTCCTGCAACTTTTCCACATTTTGTTACCAAGTTTGCACTTTCCCACAGGATGTTCTGTAAGACTCTTCTGTATGATAAATTTAAAAACATGCTGATAGCATGTATATTTAGTTTTTTATAAAAATAAGATTGAGTTGAATAAGCATTTAACCATTTTGCTATTGCAACCATAAATTCAGCTGCAAAAGAACAGTTGGAAAGAAAACATGTATTGGTTCTTTTTTTTGTGTATAACTGAAGTGGATTAACTTCACTCCAGTAAATGTATCTGTAAGTGTTCTCAAGTATATATTGAATTTTAAGCCACAACTTGTATGACATTAGCCATGAAGATGAAGGAGCTTCTGAAACAAATTTCGAACAAAGTTTTAACCCAGACACTCCCTAAATCAGATTTCCCTTCCAGATTGAACAGCCAGGGAAAATGAAAAATGGTGTTAGTGATGTTACTGTGAAGCCAGTGGTGATTCTGCATAGTTCTGTGTCTGGGATGTAATTCAGTGTTCATACATTGTTTCATTCCCAACAAAAAGCTGTATTTTATGAACAAGAAAGAAGCATTAGTTTAAAAGGTTCTCATCTTAATATCCAGTGAGATACACGGCAGATAATGTTAAGTCAGATGAGACACAAAGTGTTACGTCTGGTACAGCTCAACAGTGCTCCATCTTTCAAGCTTTATGTGGCTGCTTTCTTTATGCACATGGATGGAATATATTCACTCAAGAATATAAAACTATAAAATGTTTGTTTTGCTCTGTCAAGACAGTGTCCTGAAAGCATTCCTGAACCACACTGAAGAAGTGTGACCAGAAGATGATCATTGATCAAGGAAGATGATCCTTGAATGGGACAATATTAATCTAATGTTATCAATTTTGTAAGGTCTGATGTTTGTATTCGAGCAACCATGTGTGACATATGGGGGCAAAAGAAAGATTTCACTAGGAATAATTATCAAAATTATACCATCCCACTGTGTAAAGCTGGTAGAGACCTATACTAAAATAGTCAGCGGCGCCTTTTGCCAGATCTGCTTCCACCAAGTACATACCTGAGTGGTTGGAGTATTTCGGTGCCTGAGGAAAAATATTCATAATCTTCCCCATGTGAAATTATAAAATGATGCATAAACATTTTATGTTATTCAAAACCTGAATGCTCTAACCATCTATAATGTAATTGTTCTGTGTTGAATGTGTTCTGTTCTCTGGCTTGTCTGTAGGTTTTCTGTTATGCTGTATCGGGCCTCAGAAAATAAGGTAACTCGATACCTTTATTACTGATAGACTATAATACTTAGTTTTACTTTTGTTTACTCTTGTATGACAGATGCTTCAGCATTGGTGCAGCAGTAGAGAACCCCCGGACCCCTCCAAGCTCCTGACAATGAGAGCGCACCTGGTTTGTGCAGAGAACATGGATAGTCTGTGTTTCAGGCTTCACTGGGCAGCGGTCACTGTTGCTAACACTCTGGACGCCACTCCCATCAGACCTGTACCAATTATTCCTACAGCCCTGGCCAGGAATCTCACCAGCCCCATGGGCCTCACTCAGGTGCAGAGCACCTGCAAATTTGGGTGAGATGCTTTTGCCATTTTTCTTTCTACACATTTAATGAGAACTCCAATGTTAAACAAATGTGAGCGGTACGAATCCGTAGTACAGAATATTATGGTAGGTGTGTTTTCAAGAAAATTTCTGTAATACCGCTTAGCCAATAATGATAATTGTTCCTCTCAATGTAGCCTTTTTCTTCACAAGGAGTGCCAGCTGCTAGTACAAGAGAGCATCATGTCCATGAACCCACTAAAACACTTGTGTGCAAACATCAGCTTAATGCTGGAAACTGAGGACAGTTTCATAAATTAAGTCAATGGTATTCCATATTTATGTTATTTCAAATTTGGGTCCTATGTTCTTGATTGTTTGTTATTGTACAGCTGCATTTAACTTTGTGGGAGCAAATAAAATAGGAGTAGGTAATTGGGACAGTACACTTACAATGATTTTAATTGGGAGCTCTGAAATCTGTGAGCCGTGAAAACACTGCCCTTAGCAAAATTCAGTTCTCTAATGGCAGTGAGGCATTACAGAGAGGTTTTGGAACGTCCAATTGTCATAGCCTTCAAAAATATTGTAGTTTGGTATAGTTAATGATTAATTTGTTCTGTACTTTCCCTTTTAAAGCTTTTGTTGAATTTAATATATTTAAGAGATTCATCATAATGTTCTTTGAATTACTTAATGACTTGTTTTTTCACTGATGTTCTGCTGTTGACTTTAAAGAGAGTTTTATCCTTTCATGTAGGTCTATGTTTCGCTACTGTAAATCTTGCCACATGTTGTACACAATATTTCTGATCCATAAGTAGAAGTAACAAAGTTGTCACTTTATCTTGTTGAATTTGTTTGCAGGTTTCTGACCATGGACCAAACACGTAAACTGCTCCTGTTACTAGAGTCTGATCCCAAAGCATACACTTTGCCGCTGGTAGGCATGTAAGTGTGCCTTTGATCTACCTCTACTTATAATAAAGCTATAGCATTTCCTACAGTTCTTGTTTTGCTGTAGGTAATGAGGTTAATTTCACAGTTAGAAATAAACAGAAGAAAAATGTTTTATCTGTGTGCACTCCTGAGAATCTCCAGAGTCAAAATCTTTTTTCTCAGCATTTCTTAGCCTCTGCTTTTTTTCTTTTGCTTTTCACACCCTAACGCAGTCCTGCACTAAACTTCTTTACTTGGAGTAGCTGTAAGGCCAGTTACACAGTCTTTGTATAGTAAATGTAGTTTTGAACTACATGTTGCTATGTTTTTGATTATGTAATGGACAATTTTCTTACAGCTTTGATAAAAGGACTGATTCCAAGGACCAGCTCTGGTCTTTCCTGGCTAGATCTTTGCTTGTTTGTTCTTGACTTCAAACAGTGTGTGGTTTGCTTTAAAAATAATTTTCGGTTATCTGAATATTTGAAAGCTGTAAGTTTAAGCTTTATAGTAAGGGAGGATTACAACATTTTTCACAATTTACTGTTGTATTTAAAATACAATAGCGTTGGTGTCTAAATGTCTACGGTTTTCACAAACCTTCCAAAACCTTTTTTGGTTTGTGCTGCAGATAAGCTCAAGTCACCATTTACATGGTTTAATTCCTTTAATTTTACATTTTCTTTAATTGTTTTAGGTAGAGTTGTTGGTATGAGAAAGTGAGTCTGTGCCATGTGTTTTTCTGTAGATGGTTGAGTGGAGTGACAAACGTTCAGAGTCCCCAGGTCTGGGTGTGTTGCCTGAGATACCTCTTCAGTTCCTCACTGCATGACAGGTGAGCAGACTGCAGTATCAAGAAAGTGGCTTCTGTTAAGGGCTTAGTTCCCCTGTGAAAAGTAAAACATTCTGCATTCTCTGGCAAATCTTCAAATAGTCAAGATGAAAACTGAACCAGTTGCAGACAGTTATCAAAGTTTGTTTATAATACCGGCTTAAACACAAAATTAGTACAAGAACGAATGCTGACATGTTACTATCTTTTGTTAATCTCAGATACAGATCAGAATAGATTTATCTGGATAACCTAATACGCTTAACATAAATAGCTTAAATTAATATAGTAAAATAGGGGGACAAATTGTCTGCTGGGAGAACTTTAGATGTACTTGGACTAACACCTCTGCAATATACTACAATTATGTGCTATTTCTGAGTTTATTATGCTTAACCTTACTGCAGATATCCTTATTAATGTGCTTCCTATTTCATGTAGAAAATGCTTAATGTGGCTATTGTAGTAAAATGTAAGTAATCACTGGTGAGAAAAACACCCTTTTCTCAAGATTATAACTCAAAATCACTAATGAATTTCATTGCATTGAACCATGTTATTACTTTCTATAACTGAGACTGTATACCTTACAGGGTTTCTTGTATATTGTATGTTATTAAATACCAGTTAAGATGTAGGAAGTGTTAAATTGGATATTAACGTTCTTCATCTGACCTCCATTACTTGTAGCATGGTGCATGCCATCACAAGTTCTTTAGGCCATCCTGATTTCAAGCAATCATATTAATTGCTTGATTGGTTTTCATTTGCATTCAGCAGTCACATGTCTGAGAAGGTCACGTTTGAGTATTAAGAAATTCACTGTATCTCTAACTACACGCATGATGTGGCTTGCATCTCAAACAGATCTCAGAGCTGTGCTTCTGAGCTTAGCAAAATTTAAGAATATAAGAGACTGCAAATAAAGTGAGGTAATCTGATTCATCATTGGCTATTTTAATAGCTATGTGAACTACATAGAGGGAGCCTTGTCTTAGATACTCCCAGCTTTTTATGTAAAGAAGAGTTTTATGTTCTTGTTTCTCTCATGAGTGACAGTCTGGGATAACCTAATCTTCAGGTATCTGATAATTGTTCTGGTACTGTTCTATTTAGTGCCATTCTATGCTTATGTAAATTACAGGATTTTAAAATGTGTATTTTATTCTGCATATCTTGCTGGAAGCCAATGCAGGGATGTCAACACAAAGTATATACTCTTTGCTTGGCTTTAGTGTGGTTTGTTTCTTATGAGTGCATTTTTTAAGGGTCAACAACAATGATTCTCTTATACTGTTTTTGGAATTTAATCTGGACAACATCTTAGAGATAAGAAAATTAGGCCAAACACAATTTGTGTTTTAATTTCTCTCAGCTCTCCCTTTAAAATTATTTTAAGAAACAAAAAATAATTCAAATTTTTAAAGTACAGGGATCTTTTGCTAACTATAGCTTTACCTACTGTTAAATCTTCCTGTATATTGCTTCATCAAGCATGATATGGAGTTTTGTGTATCTGTTTGTAATTTTGATTCACATGCATCCATGTTGAGTGAACAGTCTGTGTGCATCCTACCCATTGGATGTTGTCCAGTTGCTGTTTATTCACCTCTTAAGACAATAACTCTGCCCATGAACATGGCCTTTATGTTTTAACTTGCTTTGTGGTTGAAAACTGGTGAAAAGGTGAAGAAGTGTCATGTCCTTAGGAAATAAGTGGTTGATATCATTATGTGAAACCTTATGCTTCAGTGGGAAAGTTAATGTTAGTCCACCGTTAGAACAGTATTGCCTGTGGTATTGTTACAAAATTATTTTGTTAGCAGGGTATTTGGGATGTACAAAATATTTTTGTTGTGTGTAGAATACAAATACCACTATTAATTTCTAATAGTGGGGCTATGAAAGCTGTGGTTCCTCCAATCCCTGTTTTCCAAAAGACCATATATTAACCAGCTGCATGGTTTTCAGGAACATTAGCTCCACAGTTGGCAAGGGATCCCTATATTTGTTTCGGGTGTATTGTTTTAGTCATTCAGTCCAGTGAGGCATTAAGGCCACTATTGCTCTGTTACAGGGTGATGTCTGAGGGGGGAGGCTTTCTGGTGGTTCTATATACATCGACTCACCGGTACCCAGAGTTCTACCAGTGCCACCAGTACAATGGCCAGAAGGAGCTGAACTTCCAGCTGCTCAAAAGCACAGAGTTTGTCAACCTTTACAAGGTATGCTCCTCGGTTTACTAACAACTAATCTTATTCTTTAGGCAAAACCTCTTCTGTTCTCTCCTTGTCTGCATTCCTTTCCTTCCATACAGTTATTTTGCTACACTTCAGGGGTTCGTGTTGACTGTTATATTATACAGTTATATAAATATAGTTTTCTCACTCCCTCAATGCAATAATGAACTGGTTATGAGTTCTGCAATGCAAAACATTTTGCTCAGGTGAATTATATTATGGCTTTAAACTGAAAACAATGAGAAGAAAAAGGTTTGCAAGTTAGAGACGATTCCAGCCATGTTCTAGTACCCAAAGAAGGTAGCTAATTTACTTGAGGATCTCTGGTCATTCCTTTAATTTCAGAAACAAATTAGATGCATAAAGAATGGATTCCAGAGCAGCAATATTTAATTTTTTTTTTACTTAATTGCAATGAACTGAACGCAGTGTACTAACTAGGGATGATTCTGTGGTGAATACACATCTCTGTACTAAGGTAGTACTGTAGGTAAATACAAGCTGCAACAAACTTTACTACTGAAATCAATGTCCAACTCTGATTGCAACAAACTTGAAGTAATGGATACTGCCTTCTAATTTTTTTTAATTCATTCTATAGTACTAAATGGAACACTGGAATTACATGGGAAAGGTTTGTTGGTGTTCGCAGCTTATTGTTACTCTTGAGTGTGTTCACTCTTGAGTGTCACTTGAATCTTTTCTATTTATTGTGATTCCATACTAGTGGTTCTTAGAGGATACAAGGAAAATTAAGGAATGGGGGTACGGTGGGCAAAAAAATATTTTATGTAGTTAAATGGAAGAACATATTAGAGAAAACACCCATATTGGCGTCTTCTCAGAAATATTTTTATGACCAGAATGCTGTCCCTTTTCGTTCCTGTTGGCCAATAATAAGATTCGGAACAGCTTATGTGTTTTCGAGATGGAACAAGTAGTTCATCCCAGTCCACAGCAAGGTTGTGGAGGACTGCACATGACAATGATGCTGCTTGCTGTTACTGGACTGGCACATGGACCAAATGAGATCAAACCAAAATGCTTTTTGAAAATTCTCTTTCAGAGATGAAAGGCTCTTTCATTGTGGGTTCTTGCTTTTTTGTGACTGTTATATAACAACTCTGTATGATGTGTGTAGGGATGCCAAGCCTTTCAACTTTGTGAACAGCACAGTAAGAGGTACTGTCCTGTACATTCGTGGTATTGCCACCACAACGAAGAAAAAGGTTAAAAAAACAGGGAGTGAGGGGTCCATGATTGCAGTTGAGGTGCCAGTAGCTTAATATTCCTTTAGTACGGCTATATTCATGTGATGCAACTCATAACACATTGGTAATTTGTTCTTCTCTTATGCATTAGTATGTCTAAATCATTTATCACTGAAAATTAAAACCACCGTGATACTCTACATAACCAAATTCATAACCACAGTAGCTGTACTCTTTGTGGAAGTTGATTAGAATATCATATAGTTAGTTTATATATCTGGAGAATTTTCAAATACATCTTTTTTTTAAAAACCATTAGATTATTAGGAGCATTCTGCAGTGTATATACACAGACTGCAGAGTATATTATAATGTTAACATTTAGTTACTGGTCCAAATAATTCAAATATTCTAAATGAGAGCTCCATTTAGTACTTCCTTGGTAGCACAAATATGCCTAATCCTTAGTACCACACCAGAATGGGATCAGCTGGTCTCCTGCTTTGTTTCACAGGTTTTTCCATTGCAATTGAACACAGCTGAGGATGATCCTGAGATAGTACCGTAGTAGCTAGTCCTCATGATATGCTATGCTGCTCTGTATTAAATCTGTTCATTGCAATTGACTAGGTCTTTAATAAACAACTTGGTTGAACATTTATTTAGCCATTTACTTTTCATTGTCTAAAAGTTTGTTTTTCCCTAATATACTTTTTCAGTTCTGCCTTTCATTTATTTTACTAACTGTGTTCAGTAACGTGTCATGCAATATTGGCCAGTAATGACAAATGCAAAATCAAAAGCTGCGTTTTGTAGTGGATCTGACATGTTGAATGATGGCTGTAGTTGTGTTACTATGTTTTATATGTAAAGAAGCACACACCCCTGGCCTTCATTTGTAATGCTTTCTTTCTTCTCTCTCTTTAAAGGATGTGGAGCCATCTGAGGGACGCCCATTACAGTTTGAGCTTAGTGCTGAGAGCCAGAACAAAGAGAGAGAATTCTTTAAGGAGGTGGCATCTCAGGTTTCTTTTCCCAGGTAGGGTGGGTTGGCTGTGAAGCTAGTTCACGGTATTGCAGTTTGTACTTTCAGGTCAGGACCACAAAACAATGCAATAGCTGAGTAGAAGGTTCACTGATTATATTTGAGGAAATGCAGTTTAACTGTTGGAATTGCTGGTAAGGCTGGTGCACGTAGTGCTTGAACATGTTTTTATACTGTGAATGACCTTGGTGTTTTTAAAAGACAGCTAAAGTAAGTCATCAGCTTTTAAACCATGATGGACCTTCCATAGAAGCATTCTCTAACCATGACTTGAAATGGCAACAGGTCTGAAGTGGAGCGAAAACATTTAGGAATGGAACTGTGCCTTGTTTGCAGCCTTTTGACCTATTACAGTAACCAGATGGGCAGATATTAAGTGCTATCTCCTGATTTAGGGTGTGTTACCAGGTTTGGCTTAAAAGAAAATAAACTCCCACAAAGCTGTCTTCAAATGCAACCAAAACTGGATTTATTGCCATCAAAATAGGGATAACAAAAAAACCCTCACAGGAGTACTCTCCACACCTTTTCTCCAAGGCACCCTCTTCCATACTGAGCTCTCCCAGTCCCTTTTATAGCCCTTCCTCTTCTAAGGACCATCCTCTTAAAGGGGCTCGCTCCCATTTTCTTAACAGAGATGGGCAGTTTGCTCAAAATAAAGTATTTAACCATCCCAAAAAAACCTTATACATTTTAACAGAGTCGTGCAACCGTGATATATTCGCTTAAACAAAACACCTAACCTTACATCGGTTATTTATAGATGGCTCACCAGTAACCTTTCCCTTTAAGATCATTTGTGTGATACTACAAACAGGAAAGGTGACTAGTGGCCATCTTGATCAACACAAAACAATACAATACTCCAAATGGGGAAAACACTGCAGTGCTTTTAGGGAAACAACAAAAAGGGTAAGTATCATTCACACTTCATTCGTATCACATACACTCTCTCAAACATACCAGAAGGGTAGGGGGAAGTATTAGAGTATTTCACATTCAGAAAGAAAAAAATAACAAGCACTCTGTCACAGGGGGATTCAATAATTCTACCATAACTATAAAGAGAGAAGTTAATTATTGTCTCAGTTGAGACTGTAACACTTCCCTGGCCTCCATGTGCTCCTCTGTTAGCTCCAGTACAAGCTCTCCTAAGATGAAGCTTTCTACCAGTGACCATGACTCTGGGGTGGAGGATGAAGATCTGTCTCCCAGACCCTCGCCCAGCCCCCATCCTGTCAGCCAGCAGGTGAGGAGAGAATGCTTCCAAAATACCTCCAGGACAAACACTTGCCTCTCTGAGAGCAGGACATGCTCTGATGTGCTCTGTACTTCTGTTGATTTTATCTGCCCAGTAAAGACAGCTAGACCTGTGGTCTGTATTGTTCAGATCAGATAGTTAAGTAAGATTTGTTAGGGAGGAATGGTTGATCTCTCCATTTAGCTTAACATTTTTCTTTAAGCATTTTAGAAGCCAGTTCAAAATCAAACCAAAGATGGATGAATGTTTATCATTTAACTAAATACTTAAAACTGATGTTTATGAATGTTCTTTTTAGATGATATGTAGTTACTGGTAGAGTACATCACTCTACAGAGTAGCACTGCAGTAATGTTGGGGAACAATTATTTATAAAAATTAGCTGAAGTAGCATACTTCCCTTTTTACTGTTCATAAGCCTTGTTATTCAAATTTAGTTTGCTGCATCAAGCTGTATTCTGTTGAATGGTTAAGTTCATTGTGATCTGGAATTAATTCAGAATGTTTTTGACAGCTGCATCGGATTCACCCATCAGTGCCGGAGCTCTCCCTTGTATTAGATGGTAATTTTACTGACGCTAAGAAGGTTATGCCAGAGGCTTCTACAGCTAAAACTCCAAATTCAGACCTCCACCATCTGGTGAAAGGTGGTGCACTTCCACCACTCCAGAGTTTTCAACCTGCTGCAAAACTGTCCAGTCAGGGATCCAACACAAGTCCTGCTCCTGTCAGTAGGCTGGTCACCCCCATGATTCTCCCGTCCAAGGGTTGCAAAGGGCGATTGAGCCCTGCACAAAACCCATCTGTGGCCTGGAAAGACAGCCCCCCAACTCGAAAGAGCTCAAAATCTTCAGCTTCATCATTGTCTTCTGCATCCTCATCTTCCTCAGCCTCTACTCCCAAGAGTGGACCATCGCCTAACACTTCTGTTTACCAGCCCAAGGCACACTCTCCAGTTTCCATCATGAAGGGCCCTTCACCTGTAGGCAGAGTGGGACAGCCCGGTCCCCAAAGACCACCCTCTCCCTCCTGTACCCTTAGCTACCGTGGTGGGACGCACAGTACTAACTTCCCCAGCCAAACCCCACTCCGCTCAGCCAGCTTCCCATTTTCTGGTCCAAACACTGCTAGCACCTGCAGTTGTCATCATCCGCATGGTCACATAACCTGTTGTCACTCAAATGCCTGGCAGGGTATGTCCAGTGCTGCACCTAGTAGTCCGGGCACCTGCTGCCCCTCTGATGTGTCCCCTCGCGACTGTGGTATCTCTTCCTTCCCACAAGGCAATGGCTGCCAGTCCTGTGGCCATTGCGGGCTCATCTGTGTGACGAGCAGTCCCACTGACCACCTGTCGCATGGAAAGTGTTCTCCAGTACGGGATGCCAGTGTTCCTGTGTTGCCATCTACTCAGACAGCCAGTCCATGTAAAGGACAGTGCTGCCTACGACAGCAAAGCTGTGTGGCTCTGCTGCCCTCCTACTCTGCTGAGGACAGTGCTGTGGGACTGTTACCTGCTGATGCCTACAAAATCCTTCTGGAGCAGGATCGGCAGCTAAAGTTACTACAGGCACAGGTCAGTATTGCCTAAGAATGTGATATAGGCATCAGTGTGCTTTCTTTTTTTATAGTACTTAAACAATTGTATATTCTGATGCAAACATCTGCCTTTCCCAGCCTTTACCTTATGGTGTTTCAGCTCTCATCCTGAAATCCCCTATTGACTGGATGTTGAATTAATACTTGATGAAATACCATTTTTGTTTTCAGCTTCCAGAATTATAAACAAGTTGCTCATAAAAACTTCCATGTGTTTTGCAGAGGTATTCACTATCTTTCAATGTTTGATTTGCAAGTGATGTGACTTTTTTGAAAGTGAATATTTTTAATCCAAACTTGAATGCTGACTACTATGAAAACTGACTGCTATGGGTATAAAGTTTATGCCAGCATCTATAACATTTATAACCTTGTTGTTATAGGAAGTCTAAATTAAGTGGCCAGCAGCCATATCACTCTGTAACTCACAACTGGCATCCCACTAAAGTTAAGCATGTGTGAGCCTGGTCAGTACCTGGATGGGAGATCTCCTGGGAAAAACTAAGGTTGCTGCTGGAAGAGGTGTTAGTGGGGCCATCAGGGGGCGCTCACCCTGCGGTCCATGTGGGTCCTAATGCCCCAGTATAGTGACAGGGACACTATACTGTAAACAGGCACCGTCCTTCGGATGAGACGTAAAACCGAGGTCCTGATTCTCTGTGGTCATTAAAAGTCCCAGGGTGTTTCTCGAAAAGAGTAGCGGTGTTACCCCGGTGTGCTGGCCAAATTTCCCATTGGTCCTTACCAATCATGGCCTCCTAATAATCCCCGTCTATGAATTGGCTTCATTACTCTGCTCTCCTCCCCACTGATAGCTGATGTGTGGTGAGCGTTCTGGCCATCATCCAGGTGGATGCTGCACATTGGTGGTGGTGGAGGGGAGTCCCCATAACCTGTAAAGCGCTTTGAGTGGAGTGTCCAGAAACGCGCTATATAAGTGTAAGCTATTATTATTATTATTATTATTATTAATTAGTTTAAATTTACACACTTTAAATAAAGTTTTAAGACTAGCAACATCAGAGTGGTTTGCATTGCTGCCTCACAGACCTGTGGTGTTATCTGCAGTTCATATATTCTCCTCATGTTCATGTGGGTTTCCTCTGGGTGCTCTGGTTTTCTCTCACAGTTCAGAGATATACTGGTAGGTTAATTGGCTTCTGGGAAAATAGCCCTGGTATGAGTGTGTCTGTGTGCCCTACAATGGACTGGCTTACCAACCAGGGTGTACCCTGCCTTGTGCCCATTGCTTGCCAGGATAGGCTTTGGCTCCCCCGTGATCCCGTATAAAGTGGTTAGAAAATGGATGAACTAACATCACTCAATTGTTGTGACGCGAACATTTAGGCCGCATTTTTCCTTGATTTTATTTTTTTCTTTTCCCTTGTCCTGCTGTGTATCTCCACCGGGGCAGGTTGAGTTTTTTGTTTTGGTCATGCGTTCCTTGTCTTCCAGATTGGACTTTCCCTAACAGGGTTCAGTCTGGATACTGCTGTCCCAAGCTGTCTTTCTTTTCCCCAGGCTGGACCCCAATAAATAGGGATAGTCAAGCCTGGATGCTGCTGTTCCAAATGGTGCCTTTTCTTTTCCCTGGCTGTACCCTGCTAAATAGGGACATTCATGCCAGACACTGCTGTGCAAGTTGTCTATTTTCCTTTTTTTGGTTTTTTTCTGATTGCTTACATCACACCGGTGTCGCTGTGGCTCCTCCCACTCCCACATTGTTGAACTGTCTTCAAAAGTTATCCAGTTAACTGAGTAATCTCTCTTTGTGAAACAGCCCCCAGAGGTTTGTCATTTGTGCAGCATAGAATGCTGTTAGTAACCTAGGGTGACTTATTCATTGCACAAGGTAACAAATATTATATTGATTTCTGTAGGCATTGAATATGTTGAGCTTGAACATATTTGTCTGGTGTACCCTTCTGTATTATTTGTAACTTTTATCAAGTGAAGTTGGGATAGGCATGTAGTTTTCTATCCTAAATGGCTGAAACTTTCACATTTCTTTCTTGTCTATTTAATTACAAAGATTGTAAAGACATTCTTTATTCTGTTATCCAACAGTGGCAGTTGGCCTTTGTATTCAGTGTATTTTCTCTTCATCTCAGATTCAGAGGCTGCTAGAGGCTCAGAACAGTCCATCTGGTTCTTCCACTGTGCCCTGCAAGCGCACACCTCCAGAGCAGGCAGAGACGCAGCTGCAGTTTGTGGCCACTGAAACCCAAACAGCCCCTGGGGTGCAGATGAGAAAGAGTGTCAGCATCGCTGTGAGCACAGGTACCAGAGATAGTCCCTGACCTGAAGTCTTCAGAGCAGTTTAGATGCAGACAGAAATTAATAGCTGCTAAATGGAGCTGTTTCCAGAAAAGGTTTTTGTTTACTGTTTTGGTAAAGATGGTTATTGTTAACACTATTTGAATCCAGTGTAACTACATAAAGGTACGCCATTCATTCATTCTTCTCTGTTGACCATTTTTAGCTATGTAAAAAGCAATAATGTTGCAGAAGTGAATAGGAGATAATAAGGTTGGTCACAAACAAAAGACAGCCATTCTGTCCATCTAGCCCATTTAGTAGTTAGTAGTTAATACATCTTTTCTAGCTGTCTTTTTGAAAGAAACCAGGATATCAACATCAACCACATGGCTTGTGTCTTTCTCCCGCAACTCTATATACAGAATCACTCCTGTTCTTGGTTTTAAATGCCTCTTCACGTAGTTTCCACTTGAACTTCACTGTTCATTCTGACTTTCTTTGCCTTTGAGGATTTTTGAGTGTTGGGTGAGGGTGTTGGGTCCCCTTGTAATCTTTTCCATTCAAGACGATTCCATTCTTTTCCATTCAACCGATCATGACAGCCCTTAAATATCCCTGAATTCTCTGTAGTGGTGAGATGGTAATTGCCTCCAGGGACCTGGGTCTCCTGTTAGTTGGTTTTAACTCCCTCGTATTTTGTTTTACATTTTATATATATATAGTTTTTTACTAACCCTTCCCCTGTTCTACATTAAACAACAGCTGCTAGGTTTTTTTTGTGAAGGGAGTTAAATGTGATCTGTGACCTGAGCTTCGTCTGCCTGGTGCGTTCATGCAGTATTCCAGAAGCCCTGCCTTGCCATTTCAGGTGCCAGTTTGTTCTGGAGCCCGACTGCAGAGCAACAGGAGGAGCAGCAGTCCGAGTGGCAGGCCCCTGACACAGCAGCCCTCTCAGTGTCCGGGGAAAGGGGCAGTGAAGCCTTTCCACCTAACGCTGTGAACAACCCCAGCTTTTCAGAGACTGCAGTGCAGGAGGAGACTCTGGAGTCGAAAATACAGGGGTGGGTCTCTTGTTCTGTAGATTTCAAGCTTCTGGAAATTCTGTATGGTTTTCAGAAGCTTGCAGTACCCATTGAGGGATCAGTGTGTCTCTCGTATATCTCCAGATTGAAAACAAATTTTCATTCAGGTCTTAGTCTAAAATGAATGCATTCAAACCTTTCCAGTGATTCTGTAATTAAGATTAGTCATGACACTGTTTAAAGGGAAACTGCCAAACTTTTTATATTTCGGGTTAGAAATTATCAGCATTTATGAGTGCATTTCAAACCACAATAAAAGTAAAGTGCATACAGTAACTTGTTAAACCTCCAACTTACATTAAAAAATAGACTAAAGTTATATGCCGGTATGTGCAGTGCCATATTGTGCGATTCAAACCAAACTTCTGTCGACGTGAAGCAGTCTTATTACATCGTAAACAAGCAGGCTTGTGAACACATCTCTTTTGATCCAATATTGGTCTTGACTTTGAGACAGTTTTGCTGACAAATGCTACTTGTTAACTTTGCATGCATGTCACGTTGAAAAATTTCTGAAGTGAAATGTCTGCTATGTAACCTGTACTTAATAGGTTGTACATTGCATTACATTAGACATTATAGTGAGCAGGAAAGGGCCGCATTACATTCTAATCCGCACAAACTCTCGCTATGGGTAAGAGCCAGGGATTTGTGACAACATGGCGACTTACAGTACTTTCAAAAAGTTCAGTTTTGTTGCTTAATTTTAAATTTGTAAAAAAATGTTATCCTATTATTGAATTTCTTTTGTTACTGAGATTTAATAACTGGTCTGAAAAGCTGGGACTACAGATCCCCTTTAAAAAAGTGATTCAAAGTGGCCCAAGACTGAGGTGAGTTAAACACGCACTGGGGTTGAGAGATTTTCAAAGGTTGTGCTTCACACTGTTGTGCAGCTCTCCATGTGGTGTTGGACCCCTGGCATTATTTCAAAACTCAGTGCTGACCGAGTGTGCCAGCGTGAGTTTCCAGTCTCAGCCAGCAGAGGGGGCCAGCAAACTCCTTCAGGAAAGTCCTGCTGAAGACAACTGCCAGCTGCAGGATGAACAGAAGTTTTATAAAGACTTGCTGGTAAAGCCTTTTTTTACATCTAGCAAGAAAAGCAATAGTTGCAATAGTTGTGCTGATGAAAATTGTCCTGAGGCCCTAGAAAGTCCATGAGAGGACTGTGTTTGTAGTATGTAGTTTTTGTATTTAACTACATATTGAAAAACAAAAGTATGTCTGAATTACAAATGTTTTGTGTACATCATATAGACCTTCACAGCAGCAGTAATTGATTATCTGGTTTCATCCAAACCTTATTTGCTAGATTTGTTTTTGCTACTTTTAAGGTTCTAAAGAAATATTGATACAGAAATGATTTTGTGTAGGAGTAGCCTTTTATAATTATTGTAGATTTTAATGTGGTGCAAAAGAGACTTCATAAATGTTAAAGCATTTTGGTGCCTGTCCACTGCAGACCTGTAAATCTCTACTCCTGCTATTCAGACGTGTATTATGTGAGGTCAACTTGATATTCAATAAGTGTCCACAAAAGTGACTATATCACAGAAGTAGACAGGCTTCAGGAAATCAGACACTTCATGTTTTAGGCATCCCATAAATGTTTAAGAAAATATAGTAGAGGCTGTTCAGTCCATCTAACCTGCTTGGTTGTTTCAGGGATCTCATCCAGCTGTTTCTTGAAAAGGGGTATTTAATAACATGGGAGACTTGTTTATTCCATTCTCCCACAGCCCTTTGGATAAAAAAGTGCCACTTGTTCTTGGTTTTAAATGCATTTCCATGTAGTTCACACTTGTGCCTCAGATTTGAAAGAAATTTGCTGGGTTTACTTTGTTGTTGCTGCCTTTGAGGGTTTTGAATACTTGTATCAAGTCCTCTTGTAATCCTCTCTGTAGAAGACTTACAGGCTAAAGGAACTGAACCTTTTTAGTGTAGGCATTTTCATCCAGTAAAAAAAGTTTTTTCTTTCTCAGGTCTGCTGATCTGCTTTCCTTTGATGTATGATCTGTATAAGATAAACTACAAGTTACAATATATCAGCCTTAAGATGCTAAAAATGTAAGCAATGGGCAGCGTGTCATTCCTCCTGGTAATGTCCTCCTGTTCTTTACCAAGGGCCAGGTGAACAGCCGCCTTCAGACCTCCATCTGTGAGGAAGAGGAGGAGCAGGATAAATGGGGGAACCTCCAGCAGACACCGGGAATTTCCCCAGAGAGACGTCCCCCACAGTGCTCTCCTCTACCTCAGAAAAACAGCAAGAAGAACAATTCTGGGACCAGGCAGGCTTCTGACCAGGATCACATCCTTAGTGCAACTCTCAGACAGCTTCAGCAGTTTGGGGTGACGGTAGATCTGGACTCTGTCCGAGGCAAGGTGACCAAGACCAACGTGGAGAGAGCCAGGTAATCTACTTTGATCTGCATTCTCTCTAATATGTCATGTCACTTGGCTTTCACAGCTGCTGCATGCTGCTCTACCTTAGTCTTTCAGCACATAAGTCAATTTGCATTTGTATTCTTTATTCATTTTGTATTCAATTTGTATTGAACTCTGTGCCATATTTTATATGTCTTATGTAAAGAATTGTTGTTTTTGTGCTTCAGGCCCAGTCAGGAAATGGAAGCAGAAAAATAGAACAAAATTGTTTACTTTCAAGTATGTCCCAGCAGACCTTTTGACTGTAAGAGGGCTGTATTTCAGTGCTCTGCATGAACACCAGTCTGTGTAAATGCACATAAGTGTAAGAGTATGAAGATGTTTTGTTTATGATGAGTGTCAACAAAAATAGTAGCTCTTTATCAGCATCAGCTTGTTTATTTGATTATTGGCTATAGAGGATTGTGGAGGTCTGTGACCTGTTTAGTAGTTTTGATCTAACCATTCCTTGAGGTTAAGAGCGTTTACTAAACGCACGAGTCAGGAAAAGGTCTCCATGTCTTAATACTTATTGTGTTTAGCACTGGCATTTATTGTAGCAAAATCCAGATCCTTTGACTTGTCCTTCTCTTGATTTCTCAGCACATTAGCCTGTATTAACGCTGGGGCAGTCATCCCCAGACTCAGCTACATGTCCTTTGGAAATGTGGGAGCTAGTGACTTTGGTTCCAGTGGTGCAGACTTGAGCCTGGAGGCCAATGCCATTGCTCTGAAATACCTAAGCGACTCCCAGCTGTCCCAGCTCTCAGAGAGGCGGAAGGCAACTTCCAGAGATCCCGTCACAACCAGTGCACTTCTTCTGCCTGGCCCCATGGAGAGGAGCATGTTGGGGCTAAGTGTGATGTCACCCAGCAACATGTCCTTTGCCACGAGGAAGTATATGAAGAGGTATGGACTGATTGAGGCAGATGACAGTAGTGAAGAGGAGGAGGATGGGAAGTCTGTCCTGCTGGAGACTCAGCCTATGACAGGACAGCTGGGCTTCAGAAATGAGAATCTGGAGAGCAGGAGTGACACACAGCACCAGATCAGTACCTCAGGATCATACTGTGGATGGGGAGGAAAAGGGGGACCTGCTTTGAAGGACATTACCAATGATGCTTCGTCCCCCAAGCCTCCAAACCACGACTCTCAGAGCCAGTTGCTAAGGGACCTCCGACCTAAAATGAACCTCTTGGTTACCCAGTGCTCCAGGAACTCTGAGGAGAATGGTGTTCAGCTCTTCCCTGAGAAACTGCAACCAACTTCAACTGAACTTATTGGACACAACACACAGGAATCTGTGGGGAACTTCTTGGATATGAACAGATTACGGCAGCTCCCCAAACTCTTCTGAAAGACAAATCGGTTAGAAAAAATTAACTTTGATCTATAAAAATTAAAATATGCAGCTGTTTACAACTAATGCAAATGGTGTTTACAGTTGTCTTCACATAGTATTCTGTATAACTCTTGGTCCTCATTTCTGAGACATTTTGCACAATGAAATTGGATTACTGTTTTCATTGGGATGTAGCTTACATATCCTAGAAAATGAAAGTGTCATCTCCATCAGTTCTTTTTGACAGTTTGAGACTAGAAGGGTTTTGAGTTTCATGTTTGAGCAGATTTGTTCATTCTTGCTTCAGCTTTCTGGTGTGGCCTTACAGTACTTTAATATTTTTTTAAACCGAAGTACCTCAGTCAATGTATCAACAAAAATGTGATAATACCTTTTGATGCAAGTACCAACACATAAAATTATCAGCCTGTATGTCCAGGTTGTAAGTGCTCATGATTTTAATTTCAACTTGATAACCTGGATTTAAAAAACAGGACTTTGGTGTTCCCATTAAATTGCCAGTTAATTAATGTAAACATTTTATGTGCTCCTTAGGAAATTCATGTAGTTGCAGCATCTCTGTACAATAGATGTTTGACCTTCACTGTTTATAAGTGTGCCATTTAATCTATTTGCAAATGGTATATCTGCTGAGTTCACTTAAGATATCCGTTTCTAACTTATGCAAAAGTTTTGTGTGAATCTACGCTCTTAAATATCGGGAAGTGGAATATATCATGTGAGCTTTCACAAGTTTTATAATGCCTGTTCAAATTCAGATGTCTTCAAAATTCTATTGTGTGTGTTGGCGTTCAGGGTCTTGTTTATTTGGGTGTTTGTGAGTCTTGTGTGTTTCTTCTGTCCTCTGGAGCAGTGTGAGCCAGACTCCCTGTATGCTGTTCCATCCTACCTGCTGCCTTCTGTAGAACAAAAGAAGAATGAAAGTGTTAAGGCCAGGACTTCCAATTCCAGTGGCTGTGACACCACTGTCCTTGGATATTCCACCACTGGAGTTCATTCTAGCTGAGCTGTAATACATTGAATGCTAAATTGATGATTTGCTTGAACTCGTGTCATTGTTCTTAAAACTACAACTTTATTTTACCTGACCTTTTATAGCTTGTAGTTTGAGTGGGGCATAAAGTCAAATTAGCAAATTGTTTCAAATAAGGATTAATTTGAGCACTTGAGATCTCAGCTGGAACAAAATGTAGGGGTAACAGGCATTGCCAGGACAAAGAGTAGCAATCTCTGCTCTGTACTTTCTGAAAACTACCTCCTTTTAGCTTTCAAAGTAATTGTTGATGCTAACTGTTCTGATGCAGGAGTGTAGTTGGAAAAAAGTTGGATGCATCATTTGACACACTCCAGTAGGTGGACATTTTAACAGGATTAGATTTGTACGTCCAGCAGTAGAACATGTAGTTCTGGAGTATTGTTCTTACAGATCACACAGGCATAGCTATCTTGTTTTAATGAACTGTTAATTTTACAGATTACTGCAATATTCCTCTGGTGGAACATTGTTTTCATAATGCAATAGATGCTTGCATATGCATTATGGTACCTTTAAGAAGATAGCTGGCCTTGAGATAGTACATAATGTTAGGTTGGTTGAAAGCACTCAGAGATGGATGGTGCAATAATTCCAGTCTTTTCCTACCCCTGTTCCAGTCTTTCCTCTCAATCAAGGTGCTGTGACCAAAATCAGTGTTATTTTCTATATATAATTATTTAATATTTCAGGAGTGAATTTTAAGTCACCTGCAATGCTTTTTGTTACAAATTGTATATAATTTGTTTTTGTACTTTTTTTTAATAAAGACTTGTTTGATTTATCTACAATTTGTTTGATTTATTTAACTATCTGTTCTAGTGTAACTTATTGCCAGACCAAGTTTAAAGTTATTTACAGACACAATTGCACAATATATGGAGCAGACATGATAGTTTGATACCAGTGATTTTTCCTGTGTGCAAGCAGCTATTTACCCAAATCAAAAACAAATATTAGAAATGTCTTTGCTTTTCATTTTAAATTGTATCCAAAGCTGTCTTTGTCAATTAAACCAAAATAAACTCCAGCTATGTACTAAAATATATTTTGGTGTATAGGGCCTTTTTAACTGAAGTTTAAAATCTTCAGGACAATAAATGTAAAATAAAACATTGAGTGGAAAGAGGTTTAAATAGTGTGAACATGATTTACCCACTAAAGATGCTTATCAGAACACAGAAGCTCTATTTTCCACATGTGACTGGTTCAAATTGTACAATATGTAGTTTGCTGCTTAATTCATAGTTTTTTTTATTTTTGCTATTGTTGAAAATGCTGACTTTAAAAACAGATTTGTAGGGTTTATTTAATTGGCTCAGTAGTTGACTGTTGCTTTAACTACTGGTATTGACTTGGTGGAGCACCCTTCTAGCACTGTGTGATGGGTGGATATGTCCCAGAAATGGGTCTGCAGGTCCTTTCCTTTTGAAACAGGAAAACTTTATATTGGCAGCAGTTTTAAAAACTGGATTTACTAAATCTTAAGAATTGTATTACAAGAAATGACATCTTGAAATGTTTCTGACCTTTTGTCTCTTTTACCAGGTCTATATTTACTGGTATACATTTAAGCAGAGTTATATGTACCAAATTCCTTTCTTTGAAAGGAATTGAATTTGTACTTTTTTACTCTGTACAGGATTTCGCCACAGGAAGAAGCTTAGTTGAGGTGGTAACCTCTTGCAAATGACGAAGTTACCCCCCCTCCAACAGCTAGATTATTGCACTAGCTTGTGAATAAACTATCCTATGGTATCTAAACAACATTATGCTGAATAAGAAATTGTGGCAAAAAAACAAGGAAGAGTTTTGTGTGTTGCTGTTTGCTATTTTCTCTATGGAGCATAGCTGTGTTTTTGAGTGTGGTACTGTTTATCATTTTACATTCATTGAGGCTACAAGTCTTTTTTTCCCACTTAGAAAATTAAGTGGCTTACACTCCCTTTATTGTTCTTTATAAATGTTTCTAATCTACCAGTGACAAATGGATACAGTATTTGTCTGTGACCTGATAATGCAGCTGCAAGGAAACCCTACTTTTTTACATTGGTTACTAACATACCCATTGAGAATCCAAAACCCTAATGTGTAACATTTCCCTGTAAAAAAAAATAATTGAGATTGCGTACTTGTATTGCTGGTTTCTTTTATTCACATACAACACATTGGTTAATCAATGGAATCACAAGTCTCCAGCAATTTCAAAATGTTATGTTCATAAATTCTTTTTTTAATAAACATAGACTTGATGCAAATGCATGAGATATGCAATTATGTACCATCACAGCTGCAGGCTGGAAAATGATCTTGCAGTATATACTAAGAAACAGTATTTCACCATGGATTGTCATGTGCATTCAGTTGACATTTACAGTATTTGGGCAGGCAGCCCACCTGGCCTGTATCTGACTTGGAGAAATCATGCTGTACATAGTAATGTATAGATTGTAAGGAATGTACCCACATGCACAAGCATATCTTAAATAAAATCTTTATATTACAATTATAAAAGTTGTAAATTATTAAGCCATAAATGTCAATCACCTGTTTTCCTAGTTTCTTAAACTTGACAATGTTGAACGGTTGAACCAAGCACACAGAAGTCCAGAGTATATCACCTCTGGCTCATTTAGTCTTCGGACCAGTTGTGCTTTGCAAGTTAAATGTTTTCAGACTCAGAAAATGTTTTCAAAAATGTTTCTGAGTGGCAGAATGAAACACTCCAATTCAGTCTAGACAAACATAAGGCAAAATGCCTAACTTTTCTTTATTGCTGTAAGGTTCTAATGAAATACATTGAGCCCAGTCATACCAGTTACTTTTGCTATCATAACAGCCATTTACCCCTGACCAGTGCTGACTGTGGATTTGAACCAGGTCTTCAATGGATACCTCTTGGCTGACCCCTGGCAGATGGGATGCAGGCTCTGTTGGCACAATCACACAAGGTTGCCAGCCTTCTGAAGCTATGGAATCCTGTGACAGTAATTCCTGTAGGTGGTCAATATACTCCTTAGGCTCTAGTCCTGAAACAGTAAGCCTTTTGCATTGGCTACTAAAGTACTTCTGAATAATTTTATTTTTGGCAAACTCTTTCCAATCTGATTTGTCCATGCTGTCCCAAATTTGCAGGTTCCTCTCCCTAAGCTCAGAGATGCTGCCTGTGTCCTTTGGCAGAGGAGAATCATGTTCAGCTTTTGAGGGAGCTGATGTCTTTGGCGTCACTACTAGGATTTTTCTTCTCAGTGGGTCATATGTTATTCTTCTTTCCTTAATCTTTCCAGGTCCTGGCTCAGGCGGCAGGCCATCAAGGCACACACTTACATCTTTAAACCCACCCTTCCTCCTGCCCTTTTTGGATTTTGGTTTGGTCTCAACCTGTTCTTCTCCTACAGAGCTAGGAGGAGAAAGAGCTTGTGACTTACCATCAGCTCCATGATGGGTTGAAGTGCTAAGAATATCTACTGGTGATGACGATGCTGCCTTGTGGACGATGGCACTGTGCTGCTGTGTGAAGTGGGAGGTCCTTTGTGGGTGCTGAGAAGGCGGTATTGTTAGGAAGGAGCTTGAGTGGGCATACCTGTGCATGAGGGAGTAATCGGAGGTGGCTGTGACTGGACTATGTGGGGGGGTGCTGCAGCTGGCTGGAGAAATAGTCTCCAAGCTCCCTGGTTCCTGAATTACTCGAGCCCAAGATTTAAGTTTCCTTTGCTGAAGACTGGAGTTATCTGAACTTGGGCTTTGGGGCCATTCCAGGGTTCCCTTTTCTAGAAAACCTCCAGTTTCTTGTCTGACAAAATGTCTGTGACCAGACTGCCCCATTGGCTCAGATGTTGGGCTGGGGATAACTTCGGGGCTGTCCACAGCTGCCTCATCCACCCGCACCCAGGCAGTATGGTGCAGGATGTGCATCTCTGTAAATGAAGGTGGGATGTTGCATTTGTCGGGATCCACAACAGAACTGAATCGGTGCTGTTCAGCAGGAGTTCCTGAGACGCCTGGTGTCATCTGCTGCACAGGAGAGTCTTTCCTGTCTGGACGAACGCTGGCCGGGGTAGATTCCTCAATCAGTGCTATCTTCCGCCAGCTCTTCACCAGTTTCTTTGCTCTTTTTGATAGCTCTTTCTTCAGGGTTTTCTTACGCAAGCTGTTGACGTATTTTCCTAAACGAGTTTCCTGTTAAAAAAGTAAAGTTAAACCTTGTGCAGAGGGCATCAGTCATAAATGTCTCCAGCTGGATGACCAGATCACAGCAAATTAAAACTAAACAGAATTCAAAGCTGAACATAATTTGTCTGGAACCAATTTGAAAACATTGCAGCAGTCGCACTCAGTCCTGGTCCTGAGGGTCTATGACAGCTGGCTTTTGGTCCAGGTGAACTAGCTGCTTGATTGTTTTGTTTTTTTTTCCCCAAAATACCCCAGTACATGGTTCTCCAAATGTGGTCCTGGGAAACCTCTGGAACTTCTCAGACTGCATTAAGTTCTTGTACTGAAGGTGTTGGAAACAGAGTATTTCATTTTCTAAACCAATGACTGGGTACAAAAAAAGTCAGATCAGTTCCTGGTGCAAAACAGCAGTGGTGATTAAGACCCAGATGGACGAAACCCAGCTTACACAGAGATGCTCAAGGACCAGGAGTAAGAAGCACTGGATTGTAGGATCTAACAAATATGTGATGGGTTTCATTCTGCTGAACATTTCAAATAGCGGTTGAAAACAGACACTATGTACAAGCAATGTTACTACATCTTTACATCACATTTACATCTGTGGCTAAATTTGTTTCCATATGGCCTTACATACCAGGATGACAGAAGAAAACTTTTATTTAACCAGGTAAGCCAGTTTACAAGAGATTCTCATTTATAATAATTACCTGGAAAGCACCATTCGTACAGCAGAGTATTAACTGGACTTTTTTGAATGCAGTAACATAGTCAGGTGCACAACAGCATCATCCAGAGCCCTGTCCGCTCCTTTACACTCAATACTCTTCTGAGTTTTTCTTTGCAAGCACATTCAGCAAAGACAACTCCACTTTTGCCTGAATTATTAAACATATGAAATGTCTCAATGTCAGTTTAAACAACTGACCAATCAGTGATATCAAGTGGGAATGACACTATTCTGTGGTGTTCTGATCACTTTCATTCCACATACGTATGCTAACGAGGGGAGATGCAGAACCCAGAATTAGGTTCAGGGTTAACAGTAATTGTTAATCCTATTCAATTTCCCATTCAGCAAAATAGGCTCAGAGTTAAGACGGAATAGACTCAGAAGAGACAGGAGCTGTCAGATAGCATTATAAAATAACATTATGAGCTGTCAGGAGTTGTCAGAGCCAACAGCCAAAAGATGTGTTCTATGCAAAGACAGAGAAATCATCTCGCATACCTCCAGTGCCTCCCTTGTGATGGGGTAGTTCTCCAGCATTGACAGGACTTCTAACACCTTTTCCATGTTCACCACCTGGAATACAGAAAAACAACCCAGTTATTACAAAAGTACAAGTAGACAGCGAGTCACTACAACATTTCAGAACAAGACTAGAGGATTGCACTACCTAAAGCAGGGATCCCCAGTCCTGGTTCTGGAGGACCAGTGTGTCTGCAGATTTTCAGTCTAGTTAGATCAGTTCATTACTGGTTTAACTGAACCAGTTTAATACCTTCTCCCCACGCTTCAGGTGCTGTTTATAGAGACCTAGGAAATGTGAAGACACTCCACTTCTATAGGACCAGGATTGCCCCCCCTAACCAAATACAACTGCTCAAGATCCAAGGACCCTCCCATACAGAAAGTTTACACTTTACTTTACTTCTTAAGTACTGTTTTTGTGTGTTTTTTGGAATCCTCTCCAAAAATGGAAGTCTACATACACGTGTTTAAAACATTTTTCCTTAATTTAAACTTTTAATTACTTGAACTCAGCTTCAGTCCATAATGATATCTGACTGATTTTCTTAATGGTTCACTACCCTTCAATGCGAAACAATTAAACATTCAAATGCAAAAATGAAAACATCTAAGCGCACTGAATTTAAAATACACAATTAACTAAAATGATTAAAACATGAAGTTTAAATAGGAAATGATTACATTTAAATATCAGTTGGCTTATGAGAAGGCAAAACTAGAGCTCATCCTTGGGATCACTACGAGACAGTTAAATGGTTGTGGTAAGATGTAGCCAGTTCAAGGTTAACCTCAATTAGAAAAATGGAGATGGCAATGATGGAAACTACAGGATCCTGAAGAATACAGCACAGATTCAGAACGAATTAATGTTATAGGCACTGAAGTTAGCATCACTGCCCCAGCAGCTCAAAGGTCTTGGGTTCATTTCCGGTCGCAGCTGTCTGTGTGCAAGAATACTGGATGGTCTCTGCTCTTCGCACAGGTTTTCACGAAGCCTCATGCCAAAGACACACAGGTTTGACTGCCCAATAGGCTTTCCTTCTTGGTGTCCATGAGCAACACAAACAAAACTTGATATGCCATCTCATGGTCACATATATCCTTGGTCACTCATAAATATTGTGACAGTGTCTACAGCTATACAGTACATCTTCCTTTGGTGTCTGGATTCAAATAAGCTCCTGTGAGCACGATGTCTAAGGATCCATGGATCCATGTGGTCTCTCAAGAACACAGTGACAGCGCCTGTGTGGCTTTAATGTTACGGTGTGCGCAAGCAGATGTTAGTTGCCTATCGTTGAATTTTATAGCAAAGCACTGCCTTGAAACAGGATGCAATATGATACATTAATTTTTTAATTTTAAAACCACAGCGACCCTTAAGAAAACTCTGACAGATAGGCCCTTTCAAGGAAAAGTCTAGCGCGTACTGCTTCTTGCACAGAAAGGTGGCAGCAGCAAAGCATTAACTACAATGAATTACGTTAATCCTCTGATACGGGCATTTCGTCTTTCCCGAGTAAGGCAGAAGTCATTAATTGAAACAATAAATAATTCAAGTTATTCATAATTAAGCGTAGTTTTACCGAACAATCTGTAAAGTACTGCTAAAAAAAACGTAAATTTGGCTAACTCAGAAATCGAAGAGAAGTATTATCACTTCTTTCCAAATTATGTTTTTTATATTCTTTAGAATGGTTATAAAAATGATTTGTTTCTGGGTGCTTTTTTCCATTAAACATTTAGAATATGTAAGTTTTCTTTTGAAAGTTCCAACACGACAAAACAGCGCTTCTACTCAATACCACATCGCTAGTAGCAAGGTGCGAGTTAGTGTCCGGCTCCACGCACTGGTGTCGCCCCACAAGTATCGTCTGGAGGGACTGCACCCCTCTTCCCTCAGAGCTTACGTTCGCGTCTCGATCCATTGATTGAAGTAACAGCTCCTTCATCTGCTGTGGAGAACAGGTGTCTTTTGAAATTAATGCCATGTAGGTGCGACGATACACTACAGCGACAAAAAATAAAACCGAAATGATTTCAAACAAAACAGTTCCCAGCTTGCTTATTACGGTCTCATAAACAACTTCCTCACCCTTAGCAACCACGCCCATCCCTGTCGTCCGCTGCACCTTTTGGGGGCCATGATAGTGAGGTCAAATCTGCCTCTAGATAGTAGAAACTATTACCAGGACTGCAATGTGCTAGGCGAAGGTGTAGTTGTTCGATAACCTTAAAAAGTATTTTTTCAAAACTATATTGTATAATTGTACAAGTTAAACCCTGAAATACAGCACGAATTATGACACGATCGTAACGGGGATGTTCCAATATTATACATAAACAGAAGTAGATTGTTCAAGAGCCGTATATTTCTGTACAACTCGTGAAGATTACCGAGTTTGGCCGCATCGCTCAGGAAGCATTCGTACATGATCCATTCCAAACAGAATTTATTGTCCTGGAGATTTTCTGGCTTTATATTTAGAACAGTTAGCCCAATTATCTAATATGATAATATGATTTCTACAAACTAATAAACAGCATCACAAGGTGGCTTTCACCACCCTCAACAACTAAATCAATTGCCCAAACTAAACTTTCACTGCCCAGAGCAATTAGCACTGATCCAAGCTTCTTTCCTTCCACCATTCTCACTACTTCACTAAGACCACAGACTGTTCCTAACTACTGCATCGCCCACACCTACTATAAAATTGCACTCTTATGCACACTCTAATCCCACTAATCAATCTCATGTGAGAATTTCATTATTAAATTAAAAAAATTTCCATCCATCCATTTCCTGACTGCTTTATCCAATACAAGGTGAACAAGGGCCTATCCTGGCAAGCAACAGGCATACACCCTAGACGAGACCCCAGTCCATCGCAGGGCACACAGACACAGGCAACAGGGCCAAATTAACCTACCAGCATGTATTTGAACTGTTGGAGGAAACCAGAACACCCCGAGGAAAACCATGAGAACATGTGGAGAACATAAAAATTCCACACAGGTAGCACCCCAGGAATTGAACTCATGGGTCCCACACAGTGAGGCAGCAAAGCTAAACACTGTGCCACCATGCCACCTTCCTTTACCTTATATTTTTCTTAATGTGTTGAACCACATGGGAAGTGGGAAATGTTTTTGGCTTTTGATTTAGTCACTTATTGTTACAACACGGCTAGATACAACCCCTTGGGTGGTGATTGGACAGAACCCAAGAGCAAGGATATGAAGAGTGGCGGAAAAGCCCAAAGAGGCCTGATGGGTTGGAGCTTGAGTGCTCCGGGATGGAGGGAAAGTGAAGTGAAAGAGGAGTGATAATAGAATAATAGATTAATAGATTCCTGGCCAGCGAGGCAATAGCACAGGCTGGTTAGTAATGAAAAAGAGGAGCAAAGACACGACAGTCTGAAGAGAAATCAGCTGTCTGTATCCCAGAGGGAAAAAGGCTGGCATAGCAAAGTGCCAGCCCTTCGAGGCATAGCCCTCTTCAACCCAGAGATCAGAATCAGGAAGTCTCAGCTTCGGGGTAGAACTGAATACCAAACTCCTTAAAAAAATGGAGGAACACACTGGTTTTTTGGATAGCCCTCTTAACAGTCAGGGGTGCAGGCAGGCGGACAGGCAGACTGACATGGAAAAAATTAAATAATAAATAAGAAATATGTATCAATTTCTCACATTCAATGGCGAAATACTTGAAATATCCATATAAGGTGACGTTGAGGGGGAACCCACTGCACTGGAAGGGGATATTGGTGACGTGGAGGGTGACCCCACTGCTGCTGAAGGTGACGTGGAGGGGGACCCCACTGCACTGGAAGGGGATATAGGTGACGTGGAGGGTGACCCCACTCCTGCTGAAGGTGATCCCTCTGCCCTGGAAGGGGATGTTGGTGACGTGGAAGGTTACCCCACTGCTGCTGAAGGGGACGTGGAGGGTGAGAATATTCTGAACTTCTCTACTTTTGTTCCATTTTGTGTGGCACTGTTACTTGTTTTCTCTTGCCATGACCATATTGGGCCGAGAGATTGAGCCACCATATGTGCCTCATAAAGCAGGAGCAGACACCAGGTTCTTGGAAACGTGCAGATCTGGAGTGCAAGTGCTTGCCCTCCTGCAGGCATCTGAAAGGGGTGGGAACCACTGCTCCCGGTAACCCACATACCTGTTGGTTTTCATTCCATCGCAGCTTAACCAGATCAAGTAAAGCTTCAATTGAATATCTGCATTTGATTCCAGTCACAAGTTTAGGGTTTTATTTCACTTGCAAAATGGGATGGTTAAACCTTCTACATCTTAAAGAGCTGGGAACAAACTGTTCCAATTCCCCTTCTTAGGTCAATGAAGGACTTGTGTAACTGAGGGCTTGGTGGGAACAAATCGAGAGGTGGGTGGGGGGGGGGGGCCAGGCCCAGGATTGGGAACCACATTCCTAAAGCTTAGGACTGCTCCCTGCTTCATAGGTTCCCTGCTGGTACTATCATTACACAGGTCTGTGCTTGAGCCACAAACCAGGATTCCACCCAGTGACTGCTTTAGTTTCCAGTAACCATATCCCTGTCTCTAGAAAAACAGTGTGTAACTAAGGTATAGTGGATGTGAGAAATTGAACCCCTAGTTTCATTAGGTTAATTAAGCAAATAATGAAGTGGCTGACTAGCTGGTGGGGGCTGAGTTTGGAAGGACCTACTCTGTATGAAGAGCAGAAAAGAAATGAGATTAGTCTTGACTATCCTGTTGTGTGGAAACAACTCATGCCATGATTGAAGAACATGACTGAGGCCACCTGAAAGAGTTACTGCAGCTCCTTGCTCTGGAAAGGATTGCAAAATTATTGCTCTGGACTGGAGAATCTACATCTCTGTTATCAGTCTACAAATGGAGGAAGATCAAGATCATTGGAGTGCTTGTCCACAGCAGCATCTTGCAGGTCTCTTGGTGTGTTGGTGCAAGATGGCTGAGAGCAGACCGCTGCCTGTGCAGCAGCTGTGCCTTTAGGGGAAATGATGGGTGAGTGATACTGAACAAGGAAGCCAGCAAGCAAAGCAGCCTGCCCTTCTCCCCTGGTAGGGCTCCGATTGAATAGCAGATGCCCCAGAAGGGAAAACTGTAGTGAGTGTGCTAGCACATACTTGTGCTGGAGGCCTCTGAGCATTTCTGACTAGCTAGTACCCCTCATGGTCAGGACTTCCTTTCCACAGACGTTGGTCTCCAGAGAAGACTGCCTTCTCTGATCCATTCAGGAATCCGCAAGGAAGCCCAGCTGAATTAAATCTTAACTGTCTTTGACTGCTCCATCAGTCTCAAAAGTATGCTACCCAGTGAAAGCTCATAATGTAGAGGGAATTGTTTAATCATATATTATTACACTATTCTGCATGAGAGCAGCCTGTTTTGATTTTGACAGGGCAGCTCACGATGCCACTAATCACATTTGTCAAACATTTTGGACAAAATGGCTATTCCTAATAAATTAAAGCTAGATGTTTGCTTGCTTCATCGCTCCTGGTGAAATGAATATGTATTGGTTCATCACAAAAACCTTGATTTTATTTTGTGTGTTGTGAGAGTGTGACTTGTCGCACATCAAATGTCCAAAGACATTTTAGTTAAAGCAAGAGAAACTCTTCAAGGAAGAGGCAGACAAGACCCAGTCAATCAAATGGGCGACAGTGGTTTCTTTTTGGATGTTGAGTAACATCCAGAATCAAATTGTACTCCAGGAGATGGACAGTGCCCATGAGAACATTGCACTTCACAGTGATGGTGATTGGCTCAGCAACCAAAGTCTTTAAACAGGCCAACGTCCACAACCAGGTAAGCAATCAAAGAAGGACGCCACGCACTGCCCAGTGGGCATTGATTCGTCGAATATACGTATATTCACGGTGAAAATACGGCTATACGTATATATACGTCACCGCGACGTATAATCAACGTCGAATTGCAACCATAAAATCGACGACATTAAAAAACGCATATATAACGTCAAAAACACATCTAACACACTGCCTGAGGCTTTTTACTGTATATATCGTGTGTGCCGCAACGAGGAGTATACGGCAGTAATTAATTTATTTATTATATTTATTACTATATTTATTATACACGTGTAAATAAATTAATTACTGCGAAAATAATTTACTTAAATAATGACATCAACGTGCATTGGATCTGCCCTGCAGAACAGACAAACTGCAAGGGTTTCCCAGCTCTTATATACAGTATGATCTCAGGAAGAAGTTTTGTTTCACCGCTTCATGGATATTCATCTTGCCCTTTGATATATAGCATGAGTTGACCAGTTTGTGCTGTCCCAAGTCCTGTCCTTTGACGTGTAGCCATCCGTTGATATGTAGTGTAATTGTTGGAGCTGCTTAAGATATGTTAAGACAGCCGACATATTATACAATGTGTTTGAATTAATACTGTAGTGTTGAATACAGATAAATTATATATATATATTTTTCCATCAATAATATATATACAGTATGTGTTTTATGTTCTACTTCAGGACAACGAAGGCTTGGTCAAACAGTATCAGACTCTGCAGACAGCAGTGATATACGATATACTGTCTGTTCTGTCAGTACAGTACAGGAAATTCAGATTTCTTTAAAACCACAGATGAGCTGTGCAATGTTTTTATCATCATTGGAGAGAAAAGACATTTCTCCATGTTTTTCTGGTTTTCATAGAGAAATGTGTCTCAGCCAGAGTTGTGGGGACATGAAGCAATCCAGGGGGTCTTCTGGCAGACAACCTTTCATCCTCAGAGCAGTACAGTACTGATAGAGATCCACTGCCCTGCACAACGCTTCCAGCTGTCACGGGAAGGGGACATTGACCTAGGTGACCTAGATTGTAGATTGTGCGAAGGCTGACAGAGTTAGTTCCTCATTGGGTGATGATATTTACAGTCTTTCCATTTTCATTGATCCAGGACCTGAATGAAAATGGAAACAACATATAAATGCAAGATTGTACTCTGCGTAATTGGCAACAAAACTAGGAGATTATGGGAGATCAGTTTGGGTGTGTTCCTGTTATAAAGCTTAAGGTTTCAGTTTCTTTGCATTTTTGACAACACAAATGACACCAACAACAAATTACATTTATCTCCAAGGACTCATCTTATATACCCGAGTTCCCATGAAATGAGAGCGATTCAAACGCTGGTCCAGGAGGTCACATATTGTGGAAACAGCACTGCAGCATTCTCCAGCCTTTCCACTGTAAGGACTCAGTTCTTCTGCTGTTGCTTTAATCCACTGCAGCAACGTTTAACTACCAGAATGTGCTAAAGATACTGAAGAAAGACAGGATTGATTTTACCTGTACTTATCTGTTGGTCTCCAATTCTGAAGGAGTGAGCTTAAAGAAATTTAATAGACAGCCCGTCCTCATAGAGCTTCTGGATACAACGAATGTGCCTCAACAGTGCTGCCTCTATCCGAAAAGAAATTTTGCAATTGAGATTGCAATTCAAAAACCTGTCAACCGATACTTTTCGTCTTTGTAGACTTCTGGAAAATATTACAATCCTTAATCGCGATAATCATTCAGAAAGCACTACAACAAGGTGGAAAATATGAGCCCACTACGTACATAAACTAGAACACTCGGTATTTATTAAGGAAACATTGTATAAAATAACGAAACGCAAGACACAAAAAACTACTAACATTAATAGTAACAATAAGAAATATGTATCAATTTCTCACATTCAATGGCGAAATACTTGATTACATATAGTAAAGTATTGTATTTAAAAAGAAACTCTGAGCTGTGTACAATTAGACAAACAACACGACTGAAAATGATGCAAGAAGAATTAGACCTACAGCAAAACAAGTGAGTAAAACAAACAGTAAGAAGATATGTCATATTAATAGCTTGACTACAAAGAGCTTCCCAATTCCGTCATCGAAATACTCGCCTTAATTACATTATCATCTGTTTTCCTTCGGGTTGGAGAAAAGACGACAAATCAGAAGCCCACTTTGTAATTTGCGATTACCTGAAATAAAGTGTCTTCAATTTGACTCCCTCTACTCGCGTGAGAATGTTTGTGAAAACACCGGGCTCTTCCACATTTAATGCCGACAGCTAGGGTGTTCAATAAATACCGGAGGAGCGCACTTGCCTCCACGAGCTTTGTGGGACAAAATGATGTTACGGAAAAAAACGCGCTGGTTTCTGCTGCATGTGCTTCTGCTGGGACTGACGGCAGCAGTTCCATTAGTGGATCGCGGGCCGAGAATATCCCGTTGGAAAGAAATGCAGCAGAGTGATGGCAGCGATTACACGGCTGCATTGAAGAGCAACTTGTTTGTCAGTGACGCACAGCATGGGGAAAGGATAGACGAGGTAAAAGCTCAGGCCAGTTCAGCTGCATTTCCAGATAGTCTACACATCGATGTTCTTCACAAAGCAATGAGTGATGCAACACAGAAAGATGGCCCATCATCCGTTAAAGTGTACCCATATGCCCTAGAAAGTGCTCCTTCTCCTGATGAGGCTGTTGGTGACCTGGAGGGGGACCCCACAGCTATTGAATGGGACCCCACTGCACTGGAAGGCGATATTGGTGATGTGGAGGGTGACCCCACTGCTGTTGAAGGTGACCTGGAAGGAGACCCCTCTTCCCTGGAAGGGGATATTGGTGACGTGGAGGGTGACCCCACTGCACTGGAAGGAGATATTGGTGACGTGGAGGGTGACCCCACTGCTGCTGAAGGTGATCCCTCTTCCCTGGAAGGGGATGTAGGTGACGTTGAGGGGGACCCCACTGCTGCAGAAGGTGACGTTGAGGGGGACCCCACTGCACTGGAAGGGGATATTGGTGATGTGGAGGGTGACCCCACTGCTGCTGAAGGTGACCTGGAGGCAGACCCCTCTTCCCTGGAAGGGGATATTGGTGACGTGGAGGGGGACCCCACTGCACTGGAAGGGGATATTGGTGACGTGGAGGGTGACCCCACTGCTGCTGAAGGTGACGTGGAGGGAGACCCCTCTTCCCTGGAAGGGGATATTGGTGACGTGGAGGGAGACCCCTCTTCCCTGGAAGGGGATATTGGTGACGTGGAGGGTGACCCCACTGCTGCTGAAGGTGATCCCTCTTCCCTGGAAGGGGATGTTGGTGATGTGGAAGGTGACCCCACTGCTGCTGAAGGTGACGTGGAGGGAGACCCCTCTTCCCTGGAAGGGGATATTGGTGACGTGGAGGGGGACCCCACTGCACTGGAAGGGGATATTGGTGATGTGGAGGGAGACCCCACTGCTGCTGAAGGTGACCTGGAGGGAGACCCCTCTTCCCTGGAAGGGGATATTGGTGACGTGGAGGGTGACCCCACTGCTGCTGAAGGTGATCCTTCTGCCCTGGAAGGGGATGTTGGTGATGTGGAGGGGGACCCCACTGCTGCTGAAGGTGACCCCACTGCTGCTGAAGGTGACCTGGAGGGAGACCCCTCTTCCCTGGAAGGGGATATTGGTGACGTGGAGGGTGACCCCACTGCTGCTGAAGGGGACGTGGAGGGTGAGAATATTGTGAACTTCTCTACTTTTGTTCCGTTTTGTGTGGCACCGTTACTTGTTTTCTCTTGCCATGACCTAACATTCTGTCTTTCTTGCAGGGTTCTGGTGAGCTGTTACTGCTTTAGTGCTTTGAGTGACTGGAGGACTATGTGAATCCCTGGTCTTGGATTGCTTTGAGATGCCAATAAACCTGTATAATTCAGATGCCTGGGAATGTGTTCAGCTTTGTGTGCTCGCCTACCTCATGGTTGCCATTTAGAAATAGCTCTGTACTTGCTTGTGGACTCCCCCTTGCCACAGGCCCTACAATTCTTACCTTCCAGTGCTTTGATCTGCCAGGAGTGCGGCCATATTGGGCAGAGAGATTGAGCCACCATATGTGCCTCATAAAGCAGGAGCAGACACCAGGTTAATGGAAGCTTAGGACTGCTCCCTGCTTCATAGGTTCCCTGCTGGTACTATCATTACACAGGTCTGTGCTTGAGCCACAAACCAGGATTCCACCCAGTGACTGCTTTAGTTTCCAGTAACCATATCCCTGTCTCTAGAAAAACAGTGTGTAACTAAGGTATAGTGGATGTGAGAAAATGAACCCCTAGTTTCATTAGGTTAATTAAGCAAATAATGAAGTGGCTGACTAGCTGGTGGGGGCTGAGTTTGGAAGGACCTACTCTGTATGAAGAGCAGAAAAGAAATGAGATTAGTCTTGACTATCCTGTTGTGTGGAAACAACTCATGCCATGATTGAAGAACATGACTGAGGCCACCTGAAAGAGTTACTGCAGCTCCTTGCTCTGGAAAGGATTGCAAAATTATTGCTCTGGACTGGAGAATCTACATCTCCGTTATCAGTCTACAAATGGAGGAAGATCAAGATCAGTGGCCCAACCTAGGAGTGCTTGTCCACAGCAGCATCTTGCAGGTCTCTTGGTGTGTTGGTGCAAGATGGCTGAGAGCAGACCGCTGCCTGTGCAGCAGCTGTGCCTTTAGGGGAAATGATGGGCGAATGATTACTGAACAAGGAAGCCAGCAAGCAAAGCAGCCTGCCCTTCTCCCCTGGTAGGGCTCTGATTGAATAGCAGATGCCCCAGAAGGGAAAACTGTAGTGAGTGTGCTAGCACGTACTTGTGCTGGAGGCCTCTGAGCATTTCTGACTAGCTAGTACCCCTCATGGTCAGGACTTCCTTTCCACAGACGTTGGTCTCCAGAGAAGACTGCCTTCTCTGATCCATTCAGGAATCCGCAAGGAAGCCCAGCTGAATTAAATCTTAACTGTCTTTGACTGCTCCATCAGTCTCAAAAGTATGCTACCCAGTGAAAGCTCATAATGTAGAGGGAATTGTTTAATCATATATTATTACACTATTCTGCATGAGAGCAGCCTGTTTTGATTTTGACAGGGCAGCTCACGATGCCACTAATCACATTTGTCAAACATTTTGGACAAAATGGCTATTCCTAATAAATTAAAGCTAGATGTTTGCTTGCTTCATCGCTCCTGGTGAAATGAATATGTATTGGTTCATCACAAAAACCTTGATTTTATTTTGTGTGTTGTGAGAGTGTGACTTGTCGCACATCAAATGTCCAAAGACATTTTAGTTAAAGCATGAGAAACTCTTCAAGGAAGAGGCAGACAAGACCGAGTCAATCAAATGGGCGACAGTGGTTTGTTTTTGGATGTTGAGTAACATCCAGAATCAAATTGTACTCCAGGAGATGGACAGTGCCCACGAGAACATTGCACTTCACAGTGATGGTGATTGGCTCAGCAACCAAAGTCTTGAAACAGGCCAACGTCCACAACCAGGTAAGCAATCAAAGAAGGACGCCACGCACTGCCCAGTGGGCATTGATTCGTCGAACATACGTATATTCACGGCGAAAATACGGCTATACGTATATACGTAGGAGTATACGGCAGTAATTAATGTATTTATTATATTTATTACTATATTTATTATACACGTGGAAATAAATTAATTACTGCGAAAATAATTTACTTTGTACTCTGTGCAGAGTGCCGTATACTCCTAGTTGCGGCACACACGATATATACAGTAAAAAGCCTCAGGCACTGTGTTAGATGTGTTTTCGACGTTATATATGCGTTTATTAATGTCGCCGATTTTACGGTTGCAATTCGACGTTGAGTATACGTCGCGGCGATGTGTATATATACGTATAGCCGTATTTTCGCCGTGAATATACGTATATTCGACGAATGAATGCCCACAGCTTGGCATTCAAGGGTTTTGCGGAGGGGAGCTTGCCACCTGCCTGAAAAAAACAGTAAAATGTTTGAGTGCCTATAGAGTTTCTATTTTTATTTTCTTGAGAAAAGTTGATACCATTTCCTGGACACCCCGTCCCCCAAAAAATCTGTAGGTGGGTGTCTGAAATTCTGAGGGGGGTGATATTTCGGTTGAAACAGAGCTGTACGGTGCAGCTACCCAAATGAAATCTCGCAGCTATGCCATTGATTAGTGCTTCATGATAGATAACGACTAGCAATCTGGTATTTGCGATGAAGTTCAGTTTCACATTTTTCGTCACTCTCGTGGTTTGTATTGCCTGGAGCGAAAAGTACCATAAGCGTTCATTTTTGCAGCTACATGGAGGTTCTGAATCGTTAAGAAAAAATTGTTGTAAAACCAACAGAAAGCACAGACTGCTATAACTAGTCCTAGTTATATAACGATTTTAAGTATAATGATAAAGGAATCTGTCCACCTGAGCAAACAGGATCGTAATGTTGACACTCAATAACGACACTGATATGTGCAGTTCCTGGATGGATAGCCCTCCTGCACATCAAACAGTCCAAATGACTGCTAGTGTCATTTAGTGTTGTCTGACCATTGACAAAGTACAACTATTTTTTTAGGGAGCAAATTAAGTTAGGTAAATCTTTTTGCCCAAAACTGAAGAGGCGACATTCCTCCCTCCCCCTGTGATGCCAGGCCTGTCCCCATCCTATTCCATAATGTCATTATATATAATACCATACAACAGTGACCGATCCTTACTAACTGCATGCGTTAAAATTGCACATCAGCACATAGCCACGATGTATTATCAATGTTAAATTTCAACCATAATATCGACAACATTAATAAACGCATATGTTGAGAAAATATCTAACCCAGCATATTTTCCGGTTATATACTGTACCACAATGCATTGCTAGTATTCGTTGGTCACCATTTTGGACACGTTTTTCAAATGTAGAAGATTGAAGTATTTATCCGCAAATATCTCAGCAATCCTCTTTTGACGAGTAAGTATGAATAATAATAATACTATCTGAATACATACAGATCTTTCTTAATATTATTTTGATTAAAATAGTACGTGAATAAGCACAAAACGGCACACGAAAATAGTGTGAATGGGGAAGATGACACAAAATCGTATTGCCGTTTCTCTAATTATTCTTATTCTATGTTGTACTTTCAAACTTTGGGTACTCTTTAATTAGGACAGACTTTATCGCTCAACTGCTATGATGCAAGCCAAATTTTTACATTTATTTCAGCTTTGAGCTTAGTAAACTGTTCATTTTTTAGATTATACTAAAGAAGACATTAATCATTATTTATTTGGGAAGTAATATTATATAATTTTCTCCTAGCTGCGGTGCTGAAGTCCCATCCTACATCAACAGAAAAAGAAATAAAGGAGCACGCAATGTGTTACTTGAAGAATGCATATGCAAGGCAGGGGGCCAGGAGATCTGGACACTGAAAATAATAGGTTTCTGGTTCTAACTGTTAGGACAATTAGACAGGGTTTGCAAATAGTGGACATAAATAGTCTTAACTTCCATTGTAATATTTTTTTTCTTGGAAATATAGAAGTTGTACATTTTAAAATGTATATTTGAATCAAAATGTGGTTTTGAGTTAGTGTGTTAATGTAATTAGTTTGTGTTTGTCATTACTATACTGTATATTGCCATGTTACCAGAATTTGTAGCTGAAGTTTAAGACTAGCTGTGTTTTTTTATGATTATTGCCCATATGTTGATTGATTGGATACAATGTATAATTTGAAATACATATTTTTCAGGTGTGAATGTGTATTTTCAGAATAAATTTCTAAACCAAATCATTGGCTTGATTTACTAGTTTCTACACCTGTAAAACCTATCTTTGATGTATAATAGACCTTGTTGTGGGAAATCCTTCATCCAAGGAGCAGGACACAGTCTTTGTGGATTCAGTTGTTTTATTGAGCTCAATAATGACATCAACGCGCGTTGGGTCTGCCCCGCAGGACAGACGAAACTGCAAGGGTTTCCCAGCTCTTATATACAGTAAGATCTCAGGAAGATGTTTTGTTTCACTGCTTCATGTGTATTTGTCTTGCCCTTTCATATGTAGCATGAGTTGACCAGTTGGTCCTGTCTCAAGTCCTGTCCTTTGTTATGTAGCTGTCCTTTGATATGTGTAGATCTGCTAAGTCCTGTCTTTTGATGTGTAGCTGTCTTTGTTGGAGCTGCTTAAGATATGTTAAGGCAACCGATACATTACACAATGTTCTTGAATTAAATTGTTGTGTTGAATACAGATAAATTATATATATATTTTCCATCAATAATATATATAAGTATGTTTTATGTTCTACTTCAGTCCCTCCTGTTACCCACCTGGCGATAGCCCCGGTAGGTTACCTATTACCCTCCACGTACACATCAGCAGAGTCTGTCGACTCATTTGACCTGACGTTTTGGGTATTTGCACTCCTCTTACAGCCTTAGCCATTCCCTATTGGAAGGACCTGAGCTTGGGAGTTTTAGATTTGATTTCCTGAACTCTGTTGAAGAACTGGTGGTGTGGGTGAGGGGTCAGTGGTAAAACCCTTGTTCCTCGTATCTGACTAGAAGGCCAATTACTATCTCATGAATAGTGATAAATGATGCTAGTCACAGGAAATAGCACTGAGGCTCCTGATGTGGCAACTGCCCAATGTCTCACCAATTGTGTCAAGAGCTATATACACACCAATCATCACAGAGTCTGCCAACCTCATCACTATTCCGTGCTCCAGACTGACCTTTAATTTCCTCTTCTTTAATGATTGTCCTGCCTGTTAATTACTGGATACTGCAGGCTAAACCAACTCTCCTAGTTCTCCATCTTCAGTCAGCTCTGCACTCCACCAGGGTTTAAATGACAATAACGCTCTAGTGTGAAGGATTCTGATACTTGTGGGCAGAACGTGGATTCCAGTGGCACCAAGCAGCACAGGCTTTGCAGGCACACCATGCCTCGATACCATGAAAAACAGCACTGGGTTGGCGACCTCTGCACAGCCCTTAAAGAGGTAGTGATTGGCTCAGAAGAGGTTATATCAGAACTGGTATTATTTAACATATAAGCAGTGTCACAAGAGAATGTAATCTAATGGACTGACTCAGTGCATTACTTACTGAGTGGTCATCTGTGCTATTACACAGACTATATTTTATAACCTCTATGGTCCTTGTGATAAACTTTCCTAGATAAGCTTAATTACTAAAATATTACGCAGAGCTATCTGAGGAAGGGTATACCAGTAAAGGATTCATAATGGCTTCCACATTTCCACACCATTGCACAAATCACCACCAATTCACTACTAAATTAACTTCTTTAAATGATCATGTTTAACTTAGTCCAATTGGTTTCACACTCTCCAAAAGCTTGACTTGTCATTGCTCAAATGCAATGTAAATAATCCATTTACTTCGGAATTAATGTAAAACTCAATTTCAGACACTAGACTAGACTTCAACATATAACACTTTCCTTGGTATCTTATAACAAAGAATATCATCAGGCGCCTCTGCAATAACAGGATATTGCACAGGCCTCCGATGTGCACAAAATAAAATACAACACTTATACCTATATTTACGTTTACCATCTGTCAGGTTATTCCCCCCCTCATAGTTCAGTCCAGTTTCCCAGATAAATGGGGCATCTCTGTCCGTCCTGAAGATTGGGATCCACAGTTCAGAAAAGAACAATAAATCCTTTATGTTAACTTGAGGTCGTTGGGGTGATAACTTGGTGGTCCACTAGGTCTAAGTCCACCTCGGAACCCAAAAGGCCAGGTTATTTTGTCAATGCGGTCCCTCCTGTTGGGAGTTGAACACACCCAGGCCTCAAGCAGATTAATTAGCGTTGCGTTTTACGACTGATAAGGTAACTGAAGCAAGGCCTTCACTCTTCGAGCGCTCAGATATTATAACACCTGTAATGAGATTTTTTAGAAAGCAGCTACTGGCCCTCCTGCTGAAGAAATAGAATCTTAATAACAGTTTTTTTATCAATTTTCCTCACTACTTTCAACTTTTTTCTCACAAGATGTCCAACAAACACGGGTCGTTATTCATTAAGACTTCACGTTGATCTGGATAGAAATCCTTCCAAATGGACTAGACGCATGCTTTTCCCTTGTGTCCTATCTGAAGAAATTAGGATTGGTCGCCATTTACCTTTCAGCTCTGATCAGCCAGGGCCTACTGCTTTGTGCTCCTTCCGTGAGTCACAGGGCTCGTGGCATCAAATTCCATCACTTAACAGGCCTGATTTTTATGACTATGTCAACTCCTCAGAGTTCCTGCATCTTTCTGCTGAGAATCTCTCCAGATTCCCTTCTCTCCAGGTGTTACACCCTGCTGCTTCCATTCTGTTTCCTCTCTGAGTGAAGCTCTCTGTTGGATGTCTTGAATATTTAAATTTCCTATTTGGGAAGACCCTGTCACTTCAGATACCAAAGGGCCATTACCTTAGCTTATCCCTTCATGACCTTAATTATATAGACATTCGTCTGTTACTCCCAAACTTGTATATTCCAATAAGATTCAATACATACTATGGCTATTTCATCCAGAAGGAATCTATATGATGTCAAAAATTCCTTAATCTCATTCTTGTTACAAAGTGGTGCCTTTACCTACCTTTTTTTAATGATGACAAAGAGTGAGACCTAAAGGTGTTATATCAGAGCAGCTTTGTTCTCCCTCTGGATTGCCTTAGGGCTCTGTGTTGTCCCACACCCTATAAATTCTGCATTCAATCAACTGTAGAATCCCTTTTGAGAACACATTGTTAAATTTGCTGTGACTCTGTCATTGTCAGTCTTCTCCTAGACATAGACGACTACAGCTTTCAGACATCTAAGTCAAACATATAGTGAGGAAGACCACATAGTCATAACTGCCAAGACCATCCTTTACACAGTGCTGCAAACACCCTCACTCATGCCTCCATCACACCTCAACTAGATTACTGTCATAAGTTTACAGTGGGTCTCTCTATTCATCTTCTAAATAAACTATATGGTTAAAACTCCACTGTGTGACTCCTAACACATTTAAGGCACTGTGACCACATCGCCCCAACTGTGGCATCTCTGCACTGGCTCTCCATTATTCAGCACATTGACTTAAATTTTTTAACTTTTACCCTCGGCAGTCTTACATTCTGAACCCTGCAATGCTTTACATTTTAATTACTAACTGTGAAATAAGCAGGGCCTAACTCTCTGCTAAGGCGCATCTTTTAATAGTTTCTTTAGTCTTTTTTTTTTCAAGACGTGAATTTAACCACCTTGTTCCACCACTCTGAGGCTCACTCCCTGTCTATCTGAGAACTATAAACTCTTTTTGAGGTCTTACTTCTAAAGTGAAAACCAGGGGTCCTACTCTTATTTTCATCTGTTCCCCCTTTTTTTTTACTACCTGGAGTGCATCCCTGTCCAACACCCTGAATGAGACACCAGTCCATCCCAAGGCACACACAGATACGGGGCTCTGTACACACTCACACCTAGGTCAAACTTTTCCCTTTTTTTTTAGATACCATTTGACCCACCCACATGTCTTTGGACTGTGGGAGGAATCCAGAGCGTAGGAACAGAACCCACACAAATACGGGGAGAAGATATAGACTCAATGCACACAGCACCCCATTAATTGAACCCAAGGCTAAGCTGTATGAGGCACAAATGCTAATTATTGTGAGATTGTGCTCTCCTCATATATTTATGCTTTGTTTCAACTAAATTTGTATAGCTAATTTTTATACAAATACTTTCTGACTCATTTATATATCTGAGTCATTTAGGTCTACCTGTACTCTGTTGGTATTTGTATTTATACATTTTAGATGATCTTATATTTTTCTGTTCACCTGAGTTGCTTCTTGATTTATTTTAATCAAGTCTCTAATGTCTAGCCAGTCCGGCTGGCTTAACACATTCACATAGTCTTATTTGAAACACGCAGTCACACACTGAGCTTTTTCACCTACACACGCGCGCACACACACACATACACAGGCCGGCACACAAATTAATAAAAACAAACGTACACATCTATAGTGCTTTTGCATTAAATTTGGAAATTGTTGGATCATGTCGTATTTCACGAACATTTTAGTTACCATTTTTTTAATTATTGTTTTAGCGTAAAAGCGGTATACATTTTACTTTTATATGTATCTGTTTTAACAGCTGTGTAAGTTTTAAAACACAGCATCACGTATTCCATTTTCTTGTTTTTCAACAAGCAATGTTTGTTACTTCCAATCGGGTTGATCCATTTTTTATCGTACTTTTGAGCACACATAAGTATGTTTTATGTTCTACTTCAACCTCTAACCATATACGTATAATAGACCTCTAAAGTTATCCGTATAATAGACCTCTAACCGTATAAGTATAATAGTCCTCTAAAGTTATCCGGAACTCCAAACATATATGTATAATAGTCCTCTAAATTTATCCGTATAATAGAACTCCAACCATTTCCGTATAATGAACATCTAATCATAGACGTATAACTGACGTATAACAATAGACGTATATTAGAATTTCATTTTAGACGAATTGCGGACCACATTTAGACATCTAAGGTATGCGTTTAATAGACGTATATTATACGTCTTTTGCCCACTGGGTGGTGTCGCCCCACAACTATCGTCTGGAGGGACTGCACCCCTCCTCCCTCCGAGCATGTCAATGACAAAGACCCAGGCATTCAAGGCATTCCAGACAGCGCCCCATCCATTCTAAGAGCTCTATTGTCATGACTTGGATATGAAGGCCATTGTACAGGAAAGCTCCCCTCAAAGAGCTCTAAGGAACAGAAGACTAGACAAGAGGCTGAAGGCAGGAACCAGAGACCATCATGCTTGAGCTACTGTATCTTCCAGTCAGAACTGTTAGTGGGGCCAGCAGGGGGTGCTCACCTGTGTGGGCCCTAATGCCCCAGTATAGGGACGGGGACACTATACCGTGCAAAGGCGGTGTCCTTCGGATGAGACGTAAAACAGAGGTTCTGACTCTCTTTGGTCATTCAAAATCCCGATGAGCGCACTGGCGCACTATGGCTGCCGTCACATCATCTGGGTGGAGCCACACATTGGTGGTGGGGGCCTGTAAAGAGAGGAAAACTGACCGTGGTGTCAGCAGGTACGTGTTTGTGTCTGTGTGTGCCCTGCGATGTCCCATCCAGGATGAATGCTGCCTTGTGCCCAATGCTTCCCAGGATAGGCTCTGAGGCACTGTAACCCTGAATTGGATAAAAGATTAATTAAAATGATGTAATGATTAATATTATGATAATAATAATTGGCTTTTCTAATTAGGGTGGGTATGATACAAAACTCAAACTAAAAATATAAATTTGAGTGGCACTACTAAGATTTTAGAAAGAGTCTAAAAGGGTTTTGCATCAGAGGGGAAGCCGGACAAGGCATGAAATCCAGTTTGCTTGTAAGGTGCATGGTCTCCTGAACCCAGAGGATCCAAATGAAAATCTAAAATAAAGTTGCAAGCTTGGCCAAGATCAGCAAGCATGTTGGCATGAAAAAAACTGAGGGTTAATATTGCAGAGAATGTGCCACAGAACTTTGGTTAAAAGATAATGAAGGGAGGTCCAAAAAGAAAAATTGGTGTCCTGTTAAACTGATATGGTTCGCCATTTCAGAAAAAGTCCCTGAACTGAGCCACTACTGATGACTGCATTCCTTCCTTTTAGAAGACCATAAACTTCATAAAAACCTTGATTTTTCCACAGTTTTTAGCGTCATCAGAGAGAGAACATAATTTTCACCGAATTCATTATACAGTATCATACAAAAGTATATTTGGGGCAGAGCGGTGGCTCTGTGGCATAGGATCTGCACCTGTGGCTGGAAGGTTGCTGGTTCAAATCCTGCAGCTAGCAGAGGAATCCTACTCTGTGGGGCTCCTGAGCAAGTCCCTTAACCCCAACTGCTCCAGGGGTGCTGTACAATGGCTGACCCTGTGCTCTGACCCCAAGATTCTCTCCCTGTCTGTGTGTCTCATGGAGAGCAAGCTGAGGTATGCAAAAAGATAATTCCTAATGCAAGAAATTGTAAAGGGTTAATAAAGTGATGTTATAATGTTGTTGTTGTTATTATTATTATTATTATTATTATTATTATATATTTCAACCAGAAACTTACATACTGTACCATATTGGTACAGGTTTCCAGACACAACTATAAACAGTGCATCTGTTAAGCCAAAGATCTGTTAATTTTATGAACTACCTGTAATAAGACCAGTAATTTGTATAGCAAATTGCAAAAGTAACTAATACAAAGAAACTTTAAATAACTTTGATATGGAGAACCTTATTAAGAATTACTGATTGAAAAAGGGTCCCCAAAAAAGGGGGCATAGAAAATGACAATCAGTTCTTTCCCAATTTTGGATCCCAAATTATATTTCACTTTGCTTGGATGGAAAACCACATGTTTCCTTCTTTCCTGCACTGTTCGAGAAAGACAGAAGTTCTTAGTGGGACCTCAGTTCACCAGAGGAAGACAGCTGAAGAATCTAATGATGCTATTTACTATGTTTCCATCTTTATTAATCCAGAATTTCATTTTACATGGAAACAAGAAACAAGATGTAAGTTGTAGAAAGAAAAGACATTCAAATTGATCTCCAGTAAATTGCTAATTGTGCACAATTGATAACAGAATTAGGAATTTACTGGAGATAGATCAATTTGGCGGCCTTTCTCTTATAAGGCTTCTGTGTATTGAGTTTTAATAAAATCATTTACGTTTATCTCCAAGGACTCACCTTATATTGTATGTTCGGGTTTCCATGAAATGAGAGCGAGGTCACAGACTGTGGAAACAGCAATGCAGCGTTCTCCAGCCTTTCCACTGTAAGGACTCAGTTCTTCTGTTGCTGCTTTATCAATCAATCAAAGTTTATTTATCAAATGCACAACAACACAGCGTGTAGCAGTAATTGATGGCAATGAAATGTCTTTTCTGTGAGCTCACCAGGGGGAATTAAAAATAAAAATCACAAAATTAAAAGTTACAGAACAAAGTTGCATACTAATAGTGCAATACAAAACGAATTTAAAAATAATATAAATAGAACTGCTACATATCCCAGGTGTATGCAATATATTATGTCCAAATAGTGCAATATACAGTGTGCAAAATACAATGGAAACTGTATATCCATGTAACCTAACCATTCACAAAGACCATTACGGTGGTTGCTGAAGGTGACTGCAGCTTGGCTGTTTAGCAGTCTTATTGCCTGGAGGTACTGTATAAACTGTTCCGTAATCTGTTGGTCTTTGACTGAATGCTTCTATACCGTTAAAAGGACGGTAGGAGAAAAAACAGTTTATCACTTGAATGACTGGGGTCCTTGACAACTGACGTGGCCTTCTAAAGACATTTACTGTAGCTTAGTGGATATCCTGGATGTTTGGTAGCTCACAGCCGGGAATGAGCTGCGCTGCCTTCACCAACCTTCTGCAGTGCTTTGCTACTGCAGCAACGTTTAACTACTGGAATGTGCTAGAGATACTGACGGAAGAGACAGGAGTGATTTACGTGTACTTATCTGTTGGTCTCCGATTCTAAAGGAGTGAGCTTAAAGTAATGGTAATGAAATTTAATAGACAGCCCGTCCTCATAGAGCTTCTGGATACAACGAACGTGTCTCACAGTGCTGCCTCTATCCGAAAAGAAATTTAACAAGAAAAACTTTGCCAGTCCGATTTAAAAATGGAGGTTGCAATTCAAAAACCTGTCAACCGATACTTTTCGTCTGTTTGTAGTTTAAAAAACGACGACTGAAGGGGAAAAAAAAACTTTTTTTTGACTTCTGGAAAATATTACAATCCTTAATCGCGATAATCATTCAGAAAGCACTACAACAAGGTGGAAAATATGAGCCCACTACGTACATAAACTAGAACACTCGGTATTTATTAAGGAAACGTTGTATGAAATAACGAAACGCAAGACACAAAAAACTACTAACATTAATAGTAACAATAAGAAATATGTATCAATTTCTCACATTCAATGGCGAAATACTTGATTACATATAGTAAAGTATTGTATTTAAAAAGAAACTCTGAGCTGTGTACAATTAGACAAACAACACGACTGAAAATGATGCAAGAAGAATTAGACCTACAGCAAAACAAGTGAGTAAAACAAACAGTAAGAAGATATGACATATTAATAGCTTGACTACAAAGAGCTTCCCAATTCCGTCATCGAAATACTCGCCTTAATTACATTATCATCTGTTTTCCTTCGGGTTGGAGAAAAGACGACAAATCAGAAGCCCACTTTGTAATTTGCGATTACCTGAAATAAAGTGTCTTCAATTTGACTCCCTCTACTCGCGTGAGAATGTTTGTGAAAACACCGGGCTCTTCCACGTTTAATGCCGACAGCTTGGGTGTTCAATAAATACCGGAGGAGCGCTCTTACCTCCACGAGCTTTGTGGGACAAAATGATGTTACGGAAAAAAACGCGCTGGTTTCTGCTGCATGTGCTTCTGCTGGGACTGACGGCAGCAGTTCCATTAGTGGATCGCGGGCCGAGAATATCCCGTTGGAAAGAAATGCAGCTGAGTGATGGCAGCGATTACACGGCTGCATTGAAGAGCAACTTGTTTGTCAGTGACGCACAGCATGGGGAAAGGATAGACGAGGTAAAAGCTCAGGCCAGTTCAGCTGCATTTCCAGATAGTCTACACATCGATGTTCTTCACAAAGCAATGAGTGATGCAACACGGAAAGATGGCCCATCATCCGTTAAAGCGTACCCATATGCCCTAGAAAGTGCTCCTTCTCCTGATGAGGCTGTTGGTGACCTGGAGGGGGACCCCACAGCTATTGAATGGGACCCCACTGCACTGGAAGGCGATATTGGTGACGTGGAGGGTGACCCCACTGCTGCTGAAGGTGATGTGGAGGGGGACCCCACTGCACTAGAAGGGGATATTGGTGATGTGGAGGGTGACCCCACTGCTGTTGAAGGTGACCTGGAAGGAGACCCCTCTTCCCTGGAAGGGGATATAGGTGATGTGGAGGGTGACCCCACTGCTGCTGAAGGTGACCTGGAAGGAGACCCCTCTTCCCTGGAAGGGGATATTGGTGACGTGGAGGGTGACCCCACTGCACTGGAAGGAGATATTGGTGACGTGGAGGGTGACCCCACTGCTGCTGAAGGTGACGTGGAGGCAGACCCCTCTTCCCTGGAAGGGGATATTGGTGACGTGGAGGGTGACCCCACTGCACTGGAAGGGGATATTGGTGACGTGGAGGGGGACCCCACTGCTGCTGAAGGTGACCTGGAGGGAGACCCCTCTTCCCTGGAAGGGGATATAGGTGATGTGGAGGGTGACCCCACTGCTGCTGAAGGTGACCTGGAGGGTGACCCCACTGCACTGGAAAGGGATATTGGTGACGTGGAGGGTGACCCCACTGCACTAGAAGGGGATATTGGTGATGTGGAGGGTGACCCCACTGCTGCTGAAGGTGACCTGGAGGCAGACCCCTCTTCCCTGGAAGGGGATATTGGTGACGTGGAGGGTGACCCCACTGCTGCTGAAGGTGACCCCACTGCTGCTGAAGGTGACCTGGAGGCAGACCCCTCTTCCCTGGAAGGGGATATTGGTGACGTGGAGGGTGACCCCACTGCTGCTGAAGGTGACGTGGAGGGAGACCCCTCTTCCCTGGAAGGGGATATAGGTGACGTGGAGGGGGACCCCACTGCACTGGAAGGGGATATTGGTGACGTGGAGGGAGACCCCACTGCTGCTGAAGGTGACCTGGAGGGAGACCCCTCTTCCCTGGAAGGGGATATTGGTGACGTGGAGGGTGACCCCACTGCTGCTGAAGGTGATCCTTCTGCCCTGGAAGGGGATGTTGGTGATGTGGAGGGGGACCCTACTGCTGCTGAAGGTGACCCTACTGCTGCTGAAGGTGACCTGGAGGGAGACCCCTCTTCCCTGGAAGGGGATATTGGTGATGTGGAGGGTGACCCCACTGCTGCTGAAGGTGATCCCTCTTCCCTGGAAGGGGATGTAGGTGACGTTGAGGGGGACCCCACTGCTGCAGAAGGTGACGTTGAGGGGGACCCCACTGCACTGGAAGGGGATGTTGGTGATGTGGAGGGGGACCCCACTGCTGCTGAAGGTGACCTGGAGGCAGACCCCTCTTCCCTGGAAGGGGATATTGGTGACGTGGAGGGTGACCCCACTGCTGCTGAAGGTGACCCCACTGCTGCTGAAGGTGACCTGGAGGGAGACCCCTCTTCCCTGGAAGGGGATATTGGTGACGTGGAGGGTGACCCCACTGCTGCTGAAGGGGACGTGGAGGGTGAGAATATTGTGAACTTCTCTACTTTTGTTCCGTTTTGTGTGGCACCGTTACTTGTTTTCTCTTGCCATGACCTAACATTTTTTTTTTCTTGCAGGGTTCTGGTGAGCTGTTACTGCTTTAGTGCTTGGAGTGACTGGAGGACTATGTGAATCCCTGGTCTTGGATTGCTTTGAGATGCCAATAAACCTGTATAATTCAGATGCCTGGGAATGTGTTCAGCTTTGTGTGCTCGCCTACCTCATGGTTGCCATTTAGAAATAGCTCTGTACTTGCTTGTGGACTCCCCCTTGCCACAGGCCCTACAATTCTTACCTTCCAGTGCTTTGATCTGCCAGGAGTGCGGCCATATTGGGCAGAGAGATTGAGCCACCATATGTGCCTCATAAAGCAGGAGCAGACACCAGGTTAATGGAAGCTTAGGACTGCTCCCTGCTTCATAGGTTCCCTGCTGGTACTATCATTACACAGGTCTGTGCTTGAGCCACAAACCAGGATTCCACCCAGTGACTGCTTTAGTTTCCAGTAACCATATCCCTGTCTCTAGAAAAACAGTGTGTAACTAAGGTATAGTGGATGTGAGAAAATGAACCCCTAGTTTCATTAGGTTAATTAAGCAAATAATGAAGTGGCTGACTAGCTGGTGGGGGCTGAGTTTGGAAGGACCTACTCTGTATGAAGAGCAGAAAAGAAATGAGATTAGTCTTGACTATCCTGTTGTGTGGAAACAACTCATGCCATGATTGAAGAACATGACTGAGGCCACCTGAAAGAGTTACTGCAGCTCCTTGCTCTGGAAAGGATTGCAAAATTATTGCTCTGGACTGGAGAATCTACATCTCTGTTATCAGTCTACAAATGGAGGAAGATCAAGATCATTGGCCCAACCTAGGAGGTCTTGTCCACAGCAGCATCTTGCAGGTCTCTCGGTGTGTTGGTGCAAGATGGCTGAGAGCAGACCGCTGCCTGTGCAGCAGCTGTGCCTTTAGGGGAAATGATGGGCGAATGATACTGAACAAGGAAGCCAGCAAGCAAAGCAGCCTGCCCTTCTCCCCTGGTAGGGCTCTGATTGAATAGCAGATGCCCCAGAAGGGAAAACTGTAGTGAGTGTGCTAGCACGTACTTGTGCTGGAGGCCTCTGAGCATTTCTGACTAGCTAGTACCCCTCATGGTCAGGACTTCCTTTCCACAGACGTTGGTCTCCAGAGAAGACTGCCTTCTCTGATCCATTCAGGAATCCGCAAGGAAGCCCAGCTGAATTAAATCTTAACTGTCTTTGACTGCTCCATCAATCTCAAAAGTATGCTACCCAGTGAAAGCTCATAATGTAGAGGGAATTGTTTAATCATATATTATTACACTATTCTGCATGAGAGCAGCCTGTTTTGATTTTGACAGGGCAGCTCACGATGCCACTAATCACATTTGTCAAACATTTTGGACAAAATGGCTATTCCTAATAAATTAAAGCTAGATGTTTGCTTGCTTCATCGCTCCTGGTGAAATGAATATGTATTGGTTCATCACAAAAACCTTGATTTTATTTTGTGTGTTGTGAGAGTGTGACTTGTCGCACATCAAATGTCCAAAGACATTTTAGTTAAAGCATGAGAAACTCTTCAAGGAAGAGGCAGACAAGACCGAGTCAATCAAATGGGCGACAGTGGTTTGTTTTTGGATGTTGAGTAACATGGAAATAAATTAATTACTGCGAAAATAATTTACTTTGTACTCTGTGCAGAGTGCCGTATACTCCTAGTTGCGGCACACACGATATATACAGTAAAAAGCCTCAGGCACTGTGTTAGATGTGTTTTCGACGTTATATATGCGTTTATTAATGTCGCCGATTTTACGGTTGCAATTCGACGTTGAGTATACGTCGCGGCGATGTGTATATATACGTATAGCCGTATTTTCGCCGTGAATATACGTATATTCGACGAATGAATGCCCACAGCTTGGCATTCAAGGGTTTTGCGGAGGGGAGCTTGCCACCTGCCTGAAAAAAACAGTAAAATGTTTGAGTGCCTATAGAGTTTCTATTTTTATTTTCTTGAGAAAAGTTGATACCATTTCCTGGACACCCCGTCCCCCAAAAAATCTGTAGGTGGGTGTCTGAAATTCTGAGGGGGGTGATATTTCGGTTGAAACAGAGCTGTACGGTGCAGCTACCCAAATGAAATCTCGCAGCTATGCCATTGATTAGTGCTTCATGATAGATAACGACTAGCAATCTGGTATTTGCGATGAAGTTCAGTTTCACATTTTTCGTCACTCTCGTGGTTTGTATTGCCTGGAGCGAAAAGTACCATAAGCGTTCATTTTTGCAGCTACATGGAGGTTCTGAATCGTTAAGAAAAAATTGTTGTAAAACCAACAGAAAGCACAGACTGCTATAACTAGTCCTAGTTATATAACGATTTTAAGTATAATGATAAAGGAATCTGTCCACCTGAGCAAACAGGATCGTAATGTTGACACTCAATAACGACACTGATATGTGCAGTTCCTGGATGGATAGCCCTCCTGCACATCAAACAGTCCGAATGACTGCTAGTGTCATTTAGTGTTGTCTGACCATTGACAAAGTACAACTATTTTTTTAGGGAGCAAATTAAGTTAGGTAAATCTTTTTGCCCAAAACTGAAGAGGCGACATTCCTCCCTCCCCCTGTGATGCCAGGCCTGTCCCCATCCTATTCCATAATGTCATTATATATAATACCATACAACAGTGACCGATCCTTACTAACTGCATGCCTTAAAATTGCACATCAGCACATAGCCGCGATGTATTATCAATGTTAAATTTCAACCATAATATCGACAACATTAATAAACGCATATGTTGAGAAAATATCTAACCCAGCATATTTTCCGGTTATATACTGTACCACAATGCATTGCTAGTATTCGTTGGTCACCATTTTGGACACGTTTTTCAAATGTAGAAGATTGAAGTATTTATCCGCAAATATCTCAGCAATCCTCTTTTGACGAGTAAGTATGAATAATAATAATACTATCTGAATACATACAGATCTTTCTTAATATTATTTTGATTAAAATAGTACGTGAATAAGCAAAAAATGGCACACGAAAATAGTGTGAATGGGGAAGATGACACAAAATCGTATTGCCGTTTCTCTAATTATTCTTATTCTATGTTGTACTTTCAAACTTTGGGTACTCTTTAATTAGGACAGACTTTATCGCTCAACTGCTATGATGCAAGCCAAATTTTTACATTTATTTCAGCTTTGAGCTTAGTAAACCGTTCATTTTTTAGATTATACTAAAGAAGACATTAATCATTATTTATTTGGGAAGTAATATTATATAATTTTCTCCTAGCTGCGGTGCTGAAGTCCCATCCTACATCAACAGAAAAAGAAATAAAGGAGCACGCAATGTGTTACTTGAAGAATGCATATGCAAGGCAGGGGGCCAGGAGATCTGGACACTGAAAATAATAGGTTTCTGGTTCTAACTGTTAGGACAATTAGACAGGGTTTGCAAATAGTGGACATAAATCGTCTTAACTTCCATTGTAATATTTTTTTTCTTGGAAATATAGAAGTTGTACATTTTAAAATGTATATTTGAATCAAAATGTGGTTTTGAGTTAGTGTGTTAATGTAATTAGTTTGTGTTTGTCATTACTATACTGTATATTGCCATGTTACCAGAATTTGTAGCTGAAGTTTAAGACTAGCTGTGTTTTTTATGATTATTGCCCATATGTTGATTGATTGTATACAATGTATAATTTGAAATACATATTTTTCAGGTGTGAATGTGTATTTTCAGAATAAATTTCTAAACCAAATCATTGGCTTGATTTACTAGTTTCTACACCTGTAAAACCTATCTTTGATGTATAATAGACCTTGTTGTGGGAAATCCTTCATCCAAGGAGCAGGACACAGTCTTTGTGGATTCAGTTGTTTTATTGAGCTCAATAATGACATCAACGCGCGTTGGGTCTGCCCCGCAGGACAGACGAAACTGCAAGGGTTTCCCAGCTCTTATATACAGTAAGATCTCAGGAAGATGTTTTGTTTCACTGCTTCATGTGTATTCGTCTTGCCCTTTGATATGTAGCATGAGTTGACCAGTTGGTCCTGTCTCAAGTCCTGTCCTTTGTTATGTAGCTGTCCTTTGATATGTGTAGATCTGCTAAGTCCTGTCTTTTGATGTGTAGCTGTCTTTGTTGGAGCTGCTTAAGATATGTTAAGGCAACCGATACATTACACAATGTTCTTGAATTAAATTGTTGTGTTGAATACAGATAAATTATATATATATATATTTTCCATCAATAATATATATATATAAGTATGTTTTATGTTCTACTTCAGTCCCTCCTGTTACCCACCTGGCGATAGCCCCGGTAGGTTACCTATTACCCTCCACGTACACATCAGCAGAGTCTGTCGACTCATTTGACCTGACGTTTTGGGTATTTGCACTCCTCTTACAGCCTTAGCCATTCCCTATTGGAAGGACCTGAGCTTGGGAGTTTTAGATTTGATTTCCTGAACTCTGTTGAAGAACTGGTGGTGTGGGTGAGGGGTCAGTGGTAAAACCCTAGTTCCTCGTATCTGACTAGAAGGCCAATTACTATCTCATGAATAGTGATAAATGATGCTAGTCACAGGAAATAGCACTGAGGCTCCTGATGTGGCAACTGCCCAATGTCTCACCAATTGTGTCAAGAGCTATATACACACCAATCATCACAGAGTCTGCCAACCTCATCACTATTCCGTGCTCCAGACTGACCTTTAATTTCCTCTTCTTTAATGATTGTCCTGCCTGTTAATTACTGGATACTGCAGGCTAAACCAACTCTCCTAGTTCTCCATCTTCAGTCAGCTCTGCACTCCACCAGGGTTTAAATGACAATAACGCTCTAGTGTGAAGGATTCTGATACTTGTGGGCAGAACGTGGATTCCAGTGGCACCAAGCAGCACAGGCTTTGCAGGCACACCATGCCTCGATACCATGAAAAACAGCACTGGGTTGGCGACCTCTGCACAGCCCTTAAAGAGGTAGTGATTGGCTCAGAAGAGGTTATATCAGAACTGGTATTATTTAACATATAAGCAGTGTCACAAGAGAATGTAATCTAATGGACTGACTCAGTGCATTACTTACTGAGTGGTCATCTGTGCTATTACACAGACTATATTTTATAACCTCTATGGTCCTTGTGATAAACTTTCCTAGATAAGCTTAATTACTAAAATATTACGCAGAGCTATCTGAGGAAGGGTATACCAGTAAAGGATTCATAATGGCTTCCACATTTCCACACCATTGCACAAATCACCACCAATTCACTACTAAATTAACTTCTTTAAATGATCATGTTTAACTTAGTCCAATTGGTTTCACACTCTCCAAAAGCTTGACTTGTCATTGCTCAAATGCAATGTAAATAATCCATTTACTTCGGAATTAATGTAAAACTCAATTTCAGACACTAGACTAGACTTCAACATATAACACTTTCCTTGGTATCTTATAACAAAGAATATCATCAGGCGCCTCTGCAATAACAGGATATTGCACAGGCCTCCGATGTGCACAAAATAAAATACAACACTTATACCTATATTTACGTTTACCATCTGTCAGGTTATTCCCCCCCTCATAGTTCAGTCCAGTTTCCCAGATAAATGGGGCATCTCTGTCCGTCCTGAAGATTGGGATCCACAGTTCAGAAAAGAACAATAAATCCTTTATGTTAACTTGAGGTCGTTGGGGTGATAACTTGGTGGTCCACTAGGTCTAAGTCCACCTCGGAACCCAAAAGGCCAGGTTATTTTGTCAATGCGGTCCCTCCTGTTGGGAGTTGAACACACCCAGGCCTCAAGCAGATTAATTAGCGTTGCGTTTTACGACTGATAAGGTAACTGAAGCAAGGCCTTCACTCTTCGAGCGCTCAGATATTATAACACCTGTAATGAGATTTTTTAGAAAGCAGCTACTGGCCCTCCTGCTGAAGAAATAGAATCTTAATAACAGTTTTTTTATCAATTTTCCTCACTACTTTCAACTTTTTTCTCACAAGATGTCCAACAAACACGGGTCGTTATTCATTAAGACTTCACGTTGATCTGGATAGAAATCCTTCCAAATGGACTAGACGCATGCTTTTCCCTTGTGTCCTATCTGAAGAAATTAGGATTGGTCGCCATTTACCTTTCAGCTCTGATCAGCCAGGGCCTACTGCTTTGTGCTCCTTCCGTGAGTCACAGGGCTCGTGGCATCAAATTCCATCACTTAACAGGCCTGATTTTTATGACTATGTCAACTCCTCAGAGTTCCTGCATCTTTCTGCTGAGAATCTCTCCAGATTCCCTTCTCTCCAGGTGTTACACCCTGCTGCTTCCATTCTGTTTCCTCTCTGAGTGAAGCTCTCTGTTGGATGTCTTGAATATTTAAATTTCCTATTTGGGAAGACCCTGTCACTTCAGATACCAAAGGGCCATTACCTTAGCTTATCCCTTCATGACCTTAATTATATAGACATTCGTCTGTTACTCCCAAACTTGTATATTCCAATAAGATTCAATACATACTATGGCTATTTCATCCAGAAGGAATCTATATGATGTCAAAAATTCCTTAATCTCATTCTTGTTACAAAGTGGTGCCTTTACCTACCTTTTTTTAATGATGACAAAGAGTGAGACCTAAAGGTGTTATATCAGAGCAGCTTTGTTCTCCCTCTGGATTGCCTTAGGGCTCTGTGTTGTCCCACACCCTATAAATTCTGCATTCAATCAACTGTAGAATCCCTTTTGAGAACACATTGTTAAATTTGCTGTGACTCTGTCATTGTCAGTCTTCTCCTAGACATAGACGACTACAGCTTTCAGACATCTAAGTCAAACATATAGTGAGGAAGACCACATAGTCATAACTGCCAAGACCATCCTTTACACAGTGCTGCAAACACCCTCACTCATGCCTCCATCACACCTCAACTAGATTACTGTCATAAGTTTACAGTGGGTCTCTCTATTCATCTTCTAAATAAACTATATGGTTAAAACTCCACTGTGTGACTCCTAACACATTTAAGGCACTGTGACCACATCGCCCCAACTGTGGCATCTCTGCACTGGCTCTCCATTATTCAGCACATTGACTTAAATTTTTTAACTTTTACCCTCGGCAGTCTTACATTCTGAACCCTGCAATGCTTTACATTTTAATTACTAACTGTGAAATAAGCAGGGCCTAACTCTCTGCTAAGGCGCATCTTTTAATAGTTTCTTTAGTCTTTTTTTTTTCAAGACGTGAATTTAACCACCTTGTTCCACCACTCTGAGGCTCACTCCCTGTCTATCTGAGAACTATAAACTCTTTTTGAGGTCTTACTTCTAAAGTGAAAACCAGGGGTCCTACTCTTATTTTCATCTGTTCCCCCTTTTTTTTTACTACCTGGAGTGCATCCCTGTCCAACACCCTGAATGAGACACCAGTCCATCCCAAGGCACACACAGATACGGGGCTCTGTACACACTCACACCTAGGTCAAACTTTTCCCTTTTTTTTTAGATACCATTTGACCCACCCACATGTCTTTGGACTGTGGGAGGAATCCAGAGCGTAGGAACAGAACCCACACAAATACGGGGAGAAGATATAGACTCAATGCACACAGCACCCCATTAATTGAACCCAAGGCTAAGCTGTATGAGGCACAAATGCTAATTATTGTGAGATTGTGCTCTCCTCATATATTTATGCTTTGTTTCAACTAAATTTGTATAGCTAATTTTTATACAAATACTTTCTGACTCATTTATATATCTGAGTCATTTAGGTCTACCTGTACTCTGTTGGTATTTGTATTTATACATTTTAGATGATCTTATATTTTTCTGTTCACCTGAGTTGCTTCTTGATTTATTTTAATCAAGTCTCTAATGTCTAGCCAGTCCGGCTGGCTTAACACATTCACATAGTCTTATTTGAAACACGCAGTCACACACTGAGCTTTTTCACCTACACACGCGCGCACACACACACATACACAGGCCGGCACACAAATTAATAAAAACAAACGTACACATCTATAGTGCTTTTGCATTAAATTTGGAAATTGTTGGATCATGTCGTATTTCACGAACATTTTAGTTACCATTTTTTTAATTATTGTTTTAGCGTAAAAGCGGTATACATTTTACTTTTATATGTATCTGTTTTAACAGCTGTGTAAGTTTTAAAACACAGCATCACGTATTCCATTTTCTTGTTTTTCAACAAGCAATGTTTGTTACTTCCAATCGGGTTGATCCATTTTTTATCGTACTTTTGAGCACACATAAGTATGTTTTATGTTCTACTTCAACCTCTAACCATATACGTATAATAGACCTCTAAAGTTATCCGTATAATAGACCTCTAACCGTATAAGTATAATAGTCCTCTAAAGTTATCCGGAACTCCAAACATATATGTATAATAGTCCTCTAAATTTATCCGTATAATAGAACTCCAACCATTTCCGTATAATGAACATCTAATCATAGACGTATAACTGACGTATAACAATAGACGTATATTAGAATTTCATTTTAGACGAATTGCGGACCACATTTAGACATCTAAGGTATGCGTTTAATAGACGTATATTATACGTCTTTTGCCCACTGGGTGGTGTCGCCCCACAACTATCGTCTGGAGGGACTGCACCCCTCCTCCCTCCGAGCATGTCAATGACAAAGACCCAGGCATTCAAGGCATTCCAGACAGCGCCCCATCCATTCTAAGAGCTCTATTGTCATGACTTGGATATGAAGGCCATTGTACAGGAAAGCTCCCCTCAAAGAGCTCTAAGGAACAGAAGACTAGACAAGAGGCTGAAGGCAGGAACCAGAGACCATCATGCTTGAGCTACTGTATCTTCCAGTCAGAACTGTTAGTGGGGCCAGCAGGGGGTGCTCACCTGTGTGGGCCCTAATGCCCCAGTATAGGGACGGGGACACTATACCGTGCAAAGGCGGTGTCCTTCGGATGAGACGTAAAACAGAGGTTCTGACTCTCTTTGGTCATTCAAAATCCCGATGAGCGCACTGGCGCACTATGGCTGCCGTCACATCTTCTGGGTGGAGCCACACATTGGTGGTGGGGGCCTGTAAAGAGAGGAAAACTGACCGTGGTGTCAGCAGGTACGTGTTTGTGTCTGTGTGTGCCCTGCGATGTCCCATCCAGGATGAATGCTGCCTTGTGCCCAATGCTTCCCAGGATAGGCTCTGAGGCACTGTAACCCTGAATTGGATAAAAGATTAATTAAAATGATGTAATGATTAATATTATGATAATAATAATTGGCTTTTCTAATTAGGGTGGGTATGATACAAAACTCAAACTAAAAATATAAATTTGAGTGGCACTACTAAGATTTTAGAAAGAGTCTAAAAGGGTTTTGCATCAGAGGGGAAGCCGGACAAGGCATGAAATCCAGTTTGCTTGTAAGGTGCATGGTCTCCTGAACCCAGAGGATCCAAATGAAAATCTAAAATAAAGTTGCAAGCTTGGCCAAGATCAGCAAGCATGTTGGCATGAAAAAAACTGAGGGTTAATATTGCAGAGAATGTGCCACAGAACTTTGGTTAAAAGATAATGAAGGGAGGTCCAAAAAGAAAAATTGGTGTCCTGTTAAACTGATATGGTTCGCCATTTCAGAAAAAGTCCCTGAACTGAGCCACTACTGATGACTGCATTCCTTCCTTTTAGAAGACCATAAACTTCATAAAAACCTTGATTTTTCCACAGTTTTTAGCGTCATCAGAGAGAGAACATAATTTTCACCGAATTCATTATACAGTATCATACAAAAGTATATTTGGGGCAGAGCGGTGGCTCTGTGGCATAGGATCTGCACCTGTGGCTGGAAGGTTGCTGGTTCAAATCCTGCAGCTAGCAGAGGAATCCTACTCTGTGGGGCTCCTGAGCAAGTCCCTTAACCCCAACTGCTCCAGGGGTGCTGTACAATGGCTGACCCTGTGCTCTGACCCCAAGATTCTCTCCCTGTCTGTGTGTCTCATGGAGAGCAAGCTGAGGTATGCAAAAAGATAATTCCTAATGCAAGAAATTGTAAAGGGTTAATAAAGTGATGTTATAATGTTGTTGTTGTTATTATTATTATTATTATTATATATTTCAACCAGAAACTTACATACTGTACCATATTGGTACAGGTTTCCAGACACAACTATAAACAGTGCATCTGTTAAGCCAAAGATCTGTTAATTTTATGAACTACCTGTAATAAGACCAGTAATTTGTATAGCAAATTGCAAAAGTAACTAATACAAAGAAACTTTAAATAACTTTGATATGGAGAACCTTATTAAGAATTACTGATTGAAAAAGGGTCCCCAAAAAAGGGGGCATAGAAAATGACAATCAGTTCTTTCCCAATTTTGGATCCCAAATTATATTTCACTTTGCTTGGATGGAAAACCACATGTTTCCTTCTTTCCTGCACTGTTCGAGAAAGACAGAAGTTCTTAGTGGGACCTCAGTTCACCAGAGGAAGACAGCTGAAGAATCTAATGATGCTATTTACTATGTTTCCATCTTTATTAATCCAGAATTTCATTTTACATGGAAACAAGAAACAAGATGTAAGTTGTAGAAAGAAAAGACATTCAAATTGATCTCCAGTAAATTGCTAATTGTGCACAATTGATAACAGAATTAGGAATTTACTGGAGATAGATCAATTTGGCGGCCTTTCTCTTATAAGGCTTCTGTGTATTGAGTTTTAATAAAATCATTTACGTTTATCTCCAAGGACTCACCTTATATTGTATGTTCGGGTTTCCATGAAATGAGAGCGAGGTCACAGACTGTGGAAACAGCAATGCAGCGTTCTCCAGCCTTTCCACTGTAAGGACTCAGTTCTTCTGTTGCTGCTTTATCAATCAATCAAAGTTTATTTATCAAATGCACAACAACACAGCGTGTAGCAGTAATTGATGGCAATGAAATGTCTTTTCTGTGAGCTCACCAGGGGGAATTAAAAATAAAAATCACAAAATTAAAAGTTACAGAACAAAGTTGCATACTAATAGTGCAATACAAAACGAATTTAAAAATAATATAAATAGAACTGCTACATATCCCAGGTGTATGCAATATATTATGTCCAAATAGTGCAATATACAGTGTGCAAAATACAATGGAAACTGTATATCCATGTAACCTAACCATTCACAAAGACCATTACGGTGGTTGCTGAAGGTGACTGCAGCTTGGCTGTTTAGCAGTCTTATTGCCTGGAGGTACTGTATAAACTGTTCCGTAATCTGTTGGTCTTTGACTGAATGCTTCTATACCGTTAAAAGGACGGTAGGAGAAAAAACAGTTTATCACTTGAATGACTGGGGTCCTTGACAACTGACGTGGCCTTCTAAAGACATTTACTGTAGCTTAGTGGATATCCTGGATGTTTGGTAGCTCACAGCCGGGAATGAGCTGCGCTGCCTTCACCAACCTTCTGCAGTGCTTTGCTACTGCAGCAACGTTTAACTACTGGAATGTGCTAGAGATACTGACGGAAGAGACAGGAGTGATTTACGTGTACTTATCTGTTGGTCTCCGATTCTAAAGGAGTGAGCTTAAAGTAATGGTAATGAAATTTAATAGACAGCCCGTCCTCATAGAGCTTCTGGATACAACGAACGTGTCTCACAGTGCTGCCTCTATCCGAAAAGAAATTTAACAAGAAAAACTTTGCCAGTCCGATTTAAAAATGGAGGTTGCAATTCAAAAACCTGTCAACCGATACTTTTCGTCTGTTTGTAGTTTAAAAAACGACGACTGAAGGGGAAAAAAAAACTTTTTTTTGACTTCTGGAAAATATTACAATCCTTAATCGCGATAATCATTCAGAAAGCACTACAACAAGGTGGAAAATATGAGCCCACTACGTACATAAACTAGAACACTCGGTATTTATTAAGGAAACGTTGTATGAAATAACGAAACGCAAGACACAAAAAACTACTAACATTAATAGTAACAATAAGAAATATGTATCAATTTCTCACATTCAATGGCGAAATACTTGATTACATATAGTAAAGTATTGTATTTAAAAAGAAACTCTGAGCTGTGTACAATTAGACAAACAACACGACTGAAAATGATGCAAGAAGAATTAGACCTACAGCAAAACAAGTGAGTAAAACAAACAGTAAGAAGATATGACATATTAATAGCTTGACTACAAAGAGCTTCCCAATTCCGTCATCGAAATACTCGCCTTAATTACATTATCATCTGTTTTCCTTCGGGTTGGAGAAAAGACGACAAATCAGAAGCCCACTTTGTAATTTGCGATTACCTGAAATAAAGTGTCTTCAATTTGACTCCCTCTACTCGCGTGAGAATGTTTGTGAAAACACCGGGCTCTTCCACGTTTAATGCCGACAGCTTGGGTGTTCAATAAATACCGGAGGAGCGCTCTTACCTCCACGAGCTTTGTGGGACAAAATGATGTTACGGAAAAAAACGCGCTGGTTTCTGCTGCATGTGCTTCTGCTGGGACTGACGGCAGCAGTTCCATTAGTGGATCGCGGGCCGAGAATATCCCGTTGGAAAGAAATGCAGCTGAGTGATGGCAGCGATTACACGGCTGCATTGAAGAGCAACTTGTTTGTCAGTGACGCACAGCATGGGGAAAGGATAGACGAGGTAAAAGCTCAGGCCAGTTCAGCTGCATTTCCAGATAGTCTACACATCGATGTTCTTCACAAAGCAATGAGTGATGCAACACGGAAAGATGGCCCATCATCCGTTAAAGCGTACCCATATGCCCTAGAAAGTGCTCCTTCTCCTGATGAGGCTGTTGGTGACCTGGAGGGGGACCCCACAGCTATTGAATGGGACCCCACTGCACTGGAAGGCGATATTGGTGACGTGGAGGGTGACCCCACTGCTGCTGAAGGTGATGTGGAGGGGGACCCCACTGCACTAGAAGGGGATATTGGTGATGTGGAGGGTGACCCCACTGCTGTTGAAGGTGACCTGGAAGGAGACCCCTCTTCCCTGGAAGGGGATATAGGTGATGTGGAGGGTGACCCCACTGCTGCTGAAGGTGACCTGGAAGGAGACCCCTCTTCCCTGGAAGGGGATATTGGTGACGTGGAGGGTGACCCCACTGCACTGGAAGGAGATATTGGTGACGTGGAGGGTGACCCCACTGCTGCTGAAGGTGACGTGGAGGCAGACCCCTCTTCCCTGGAAGGGGATATTGGTGACGTGGAGGGTGACCCCACTGCACTGGAAGGGGATATTGGTGACGTGGAGGGGGACCCCACTGCTGCTGAAGGTGACCTGGAGGGAGACCCCTCTTCCCTGGAAGGGGATATAGGTGATGTGGAGGGTGACCCCACTGCTGCTGAAGGTGACCTGGAGGGTGACCCCACTGCACTGGAAAGGGATATTGGTGACGTGGAGGGTGACCCCACTGCACTAGAAGGGGATATTGGTGATGTGGAGGGTGACCCCACTGCTGCTGAAGGTGACCTGGAGGCAGACCCCTCTTCCCTGGAAGGGGATATTGGTGACGTGGAGGGTGACCCCACTGCTGCTGAAGGTGACCCCACTGCTGCTGAAGGTGACCTGGAGGCAGACCCCTCTTCCCTGGAAGGGGATATTGGTGACGTGGAGGGTGACCCCACTGCTGCTGAAGGTGACGTGGAGGGAGACCCCTCTTCCCTGGAAGGGGATATAGGTGACGTGGAGGGGGACCCCACTGCACTGGAAGGGGATATTGGTGACGTGGAGGGAGACCCCACTGCTGCTGAAGGTGACCCTACTGCTGCTGAAGGTGACCTGGAGGGAGACCCCTCTTCCCTGGAAGGGGATATTGGTGATGTGGAGGGTGACCCCACTGCTGCTGAAGGTGATCCCTCTTCCCTGGAAGGGGATGTAGGTGACGTTGAGGGGGACCCCACTGCTGCAGAAGGTGACGTTGAGGGGGACCCCACTGCACTGGAAGGGGATGTTGGTGATGTGGAGGGGGACCCCACTGCTGCTGAAGGTGACCTGGAGGCAGACCCCTCTTCCCTGGAAGGGGATATTGGTGACGTGGAGGGTGACCCCACTGCTGCTGAAGGTGACCCCACTGCTGCTGAAGGTGACCTGGAGGGAGACCCCTCTTCCCTGGAAGGGGATATTGGTGACGTGGAGGGTGACCCCACTGCTGCTGAAGGGGACGTGGAGGGTGAGAATATTGTGAACTTCTCTACTTTTGTTCCGTTTTGTGTGGCACCGTTACTTGTTTTCTCTTGCCATGACCTAACATTTTTTTTTTCTTGCAGGGTTCTGGTGAGCTGTTACTGCTTTAGTGCTTGGAGTGACTGGAGGACTATGTGAATCCCTGGTCTTGGATTGCTTTGAGATGCCAATAAACCTGTATAATTCAGATGCCTGGGAATGTGTTCAGCTTTGTGTGCTCGCCTACCTCATGGTTGCCATTTAGAAATAGCTCTGTACTTGCTTGTGGACTCCCCCTTGCCACAGGCCCTACAATTCTTACCTTCCAGTGCTTTGATCTGCCAGGAGTGCGGCCATATTGGGCAGAGAGATTGAGCCACCATATGTGCCTCATAAAGCAGGAGCAGACACCAGGTTAATGGAAGCTTAGGACTGCTCCCTGCTTCATAGGTTCCCTGCTGGTACTATCATTACACAGGTCTGTGCTTGAGCCACAAACCAGGATTCCACCCAGTGACTGCTTTAGTTTCCAGTAACCATATCCCTGTCTCTAGAAAAACAGTGTGTAACTAAGGTATAGTGGATGTGAGAAAATGAACCCCTAGTTTCATTAGGTTAATTAAGCAAATAATGAAGTGGCTGACTAGCTGGTGGGGGCTGAGTTTGGAAGGACCTACTCTGTATGAAGAGCAGAAAAGAAATGAGATTAGTCTTGACTATCCTGTTGTGTGGAAACAACTCATGCCATGATTGAAGAACATGACTGAGGCCACCTGAAAGAGTTACTGCAGCTCCTTGCTCTGGAAAGGATTGCAAAATTATTGCTCTGGACTGGAGAATCTACATCTCTGTTATCAGTCTACAAATGGAGGAAGATCAAGATCATTGGCCCAACCTAGGAGGTCTTGTCCACAGCAGCATCTTGCAGGTCTCTCGGTGTGTTGGTGCAAGATGGCTGAGAGCAGACCGCTGCCTGTGCAGCAGCTGTGCCTTTAGGGGAAATGATGGGCGAATGATACTGAACAAGGAAGCCAGCAAGCAAAGCAGCCTGCCCTTCTCCCCTGGTAGGGCTCTGATTGAATAGCAGATGCCCCAGAAGGGAAAACTGTAGTGAGTGTGCTAGCACGTACTTGTGCTGGAGGCCTCTGAGCATTTCTGACTAGCTAGTACCCCTCATGGTCAGGACTTCCTTTCCACAGACGTTGGTCTCCAGAGAAGACTGCCTTCTCTGATCCATTCAGGAATCCGCAAGGAAGCCCAGCTGAATTAAATCTTAACTGTCTTTGACTGCTCCATCAGTCTCAAAAGTATGCTACCCAGTGAAAGCTCATAATGTAGAGGGAATTGTTTAATCATATATTATTACACTATTCTGCATGAGAGCAGCCTGTTTTGATTTTGACAGGGCAGCTCACGATGCCACTAATCACATTTGTCAAACATTTTGGACAAAATGGCTATTCCTAATAAATTAAAGCTAGATGTTTGCTTGCTTCATCACTCCTGGTGAAATGAATATGTATTGGTTCATCACAAAAACCTTGATTTTATTTTGTGTGTTGTGAGAGTGTGACTTGTCGCACATCAAATGTCCAAAGACATTTTAGTTAAAGCATGAGAAACTCTTCAAGGAAGAGGCAGACAAGACCGAGTCAATCAAATGGGCGACAGTGGTTTGTTTTTGGATGTTGAGTAACATGGAAATAAATTAATTACTGCGAAAATAATTTACTTTGTACTCTGTGCAGAGTGCCGTATACTCCTAGTTGCGGCACACACGATATATACAGTAAAAAGCCTCAGGCACTGTGTTAGATGTGTTTTCGACGTTATATATGCGTTTATTAATGTCGCCGATTTTACGGTTGCAATTCGACGTTGAGTATACGTCGCGGCGATGTGTATATATACGTATAGCCGTATTTTCGCCGTGAATATACGTATATTCGACGAATGAATGCCCACAGCTTGGCATTCAAGGGTTTTGCGGAGGGGAGCTTGCCACCTGCCTGAAAAAAACAGTAAAATGTTTGAGTGCCTATAGAGTTTCTATTTTTATTTTCTTGAGAAAAGTTGATACCATTTCCTGGACACCCCGTCCCCCAAAAAATCTGTAGGTGGGTGTCTGAAATTCTGAGGGGGGTGATATTTCGGTTGAAACAGAGCTGTACGGTGCAGCTACCCAAATGAAATCTCGCAGCTATGCCATTGATTAGTGCTTCATGATAGATAACGACTAGCAATCTGGTATTTGCGATGAAGTTCAGTTTCACATTTTTCGTCACTCTCGTGGTTTGTATTGCCTGGAGCGAAAAGTACCATAAGCGTTCATTTTTGCAGCTACATGGAGGTTCTGAATCGTTAAGAAAAAATTGTTGTAAAACCAACAGAAAGCACAGACTGCTATAACTAGTCCTAGTTATATAACGATTTTAAGTATAATGATAAAGGAATCTGTCCACCTGAGCAAACAGGATCGTAATGTTGACACTCAATAACGACACTGATATGTGCAGTTCCTGGATGGATAGCCCTCCTGCACATCAAACAGTCCGAATGACTGCTAGTGTCATTTAGTGTTGTCTGACCATTGACAAAGTACAACTATTTTTTTAGGGAGCAAATTAAGTTAGGTAAATCTTTTTGCCCAAAACTGAAGAGGCGACATTCCTCCCTCCCCCTGTGATGCCAGGCCTGTCCCCATCCTATTCCATAATGTCATTATATATAATACCATACAACAGTGACCGATCCTTACTAACTGCATGCGTTAAAATTGCACATCAGCACATAGCCGCGATGTATTATCAATGTTAAATTTCAACCATAATATCGACAACATTAATAAACGCATATGTTGAGAAAATATCTAACCCAGCATATTTTCCGGTTATATACTGTACCACAATGCATTGCTAGTATTCGTTGGTCACCATTTTGGACACGTTTTTCAAATGTAGAAGATTGAAGTATTTATCCGCAAATATCTCAGCAATCCTCTTTTGACGAGTAAGTATGAATAATAATAATACTATCTGAATACATACAGATCTTTCTTAATATTATTTTGATTAAAATAGTACGTGAATAAGCAAAAAATGGCACACGAAAATAGTGTGAATGGGGAAGATGACACAAAATCGTATTGCCGTTTCTCTAATTATTCTTATTCTATGTTGTACTTTCAAACTTTGGGTACTCTTTAATTAGGACAGACTTTATCGCTCAACTGCTATGATGCAAGCCAAATTTTTACATTTATTTCAGCTTTGAGCTTAGTAAACCGTTCATTTTTTAGATTATACTAAAGAAGACATTAATCATTATTTATTTGGGAAGTAATATTATATAATTTTCTCCTAGCTGCGGTGCTGAAGTCCCATCCTACATCAACAGAAAAAGAAATAAAGGAGCACGCAATGTGTTACTTGAAGAATGCATATGCAAGGCAGGGGGCCAGGAGATCTGGACACTGAAAATAATAGGTTTCTGGTTCTAACTGTTAGGACAATTAGACAGGGTTTGCAAATAGTGGACATAAATCGTCTTAACTTCCATTGTAATATTTTTTTTCTTGGAAATATAGAAGTTGTACATTTTAAAATGTATATTTGAATCAAAATGTGGTTTTGAGTTAGTGTGTTAATGTAATTAGTTTGTGTTTGTCATTACTATACTGTATATTGCCATGTTACCAGAATTTGTAGCTGAAGTTTAAGACTAGCTGTGTTTTTTATGATTATTGCCCATATGTTGATTGATTGTATACAATGTATAATTTGAAATACATATTTTTCAGGTGTGAATGTGTATTTTCAGAATAAATTTCTAAACCAAATCATTGGCTTGATTTACTAGTTTCTACACCTGTAAAACCTATCTTTGATGTATAATAGACCTTGTTGTGGGAAATCCTTCATCCAAGGAGCAGGACACAGTCTTTGTGGATTCAGTTGTTTTATTGAGCTCAATAATGACATCAACGCGCGTTGGGTCTGCCCCGCAGGACAGACGAAACTGCAAGGGTTTCCCAGCTCTTATATACAGTAAGATCTCAGGAAGATGTTTTGTTTCACTGCTTCATGTGTATTCGTCTTGCCCTTTGATATGTAGCATGAGTTGACCAGTTGGTCCTGTCTCAAGTCCTGTCCTTTGTTATGTAGCTGTCCTTTGATATGTGTAGATCTGCTAAGTCCTGTCTTTTGATGTGTAGCTGTCTTTGTTGGAGCTGCTTAAGATATGTTAAGGCAACCGATACATTACACAATGTTCTTGAATTAAATTGTTGTGTTGAATACAGATAAATTATATATATATATATTTTCCATCAATAATATATATATATAAGTATGTTTTATGTTCTACTTCAGTCCCTCCTGTTACCCACCTGGCGATAGCCCCGGTAGGTTACCTATTACCCTCCACGTACACATCAGCAGAGTCTGTCGACTCATTTGACCTGACGTTTTGGGTATTTGCACTCCTCTTACAGCCTTAGCCATTCCCTATTGGAAGGACCTGAGCTTGGGAGTTTTAGATTTGATTTCCTGAACTCTGTTGAAGAACTGGTGGTGTGGGTGAGGGGTCAGTGGTAAAACCCTAGTTCCTCGTATCTGACTAGAAGGCCAATTACTATCTCATGAATAGTGATAAATGATGCTAGTCACAGGAAATAGCACTGAGGCTCCTGATGTGGCAACTGCCCAATGTCTCACCAATTGTGTCAAGAGCTATATACACACCAATCATCACAGAGTCTGCCAACCTCATCACTATTCCGTGCTCCAGACTGACCTTTAATTTCCTCTTCTTTAATGATTGTCCTGCCTGTTAATTACTGGATACTGCAGGCTAAACCAACTCTCCTAGTTCTCCATCTTCAGTCAGCTCTGCACTCCACCAGGGTTTAAATGACAATAACGCTCTAGTGTGAAGGATTCTGATACTTGTGGGCAGAACGTGGATTCCAGTGGCACCAAGCAGCACAGGCTTTGCAGGCACACCATGCCTCGATACCATGAAAAACAGCACTGGGTTGGCGACCTCTGCACAGCCCTTAAAGAGGTAGTGATTGGCTCAGAAGAGGTTATATCAGAACTGGTATTATTTAACATATAAGCAGTGTCACAAGAGAATGTAATCTAATGGACTGACTCAGTGCATTACTTACTGAGTGGTCATCTGTGCTATTACACAGACTATATTTTATAACCTCTATGGTCCTTGTGATAAACTTTCCTAGATAAGCTTAATTACTAAAATATTACGCAGAGCTATCTGAGGAAGGGTATACCAGTAAAGGATTCATAATGGCTTCCACATTTCCACACCATTGCACAAATCACCACCAATTCACTACTAAATTAACTTCTTTAAATGATCATGTTTAACTTAGTCCAATTGGTTTCACACTCTCCAAAAGCTTGACTTGTCATTGCTCAAATGCAATGTAAATAATCCATTTACTTCGGAATTAATGTAAAACTCAATTTCAGACACTAGACTAGACTTCAACATATAACACTTTCCTTGGTATCTTATAACAAAGAATATCATCAGGCGCCTCTGCAATAACAGGATATTGCACAGGCCTCCGATGTGCACAAAATAAAATACAACACTTATACCTATATTTACGTTTACCATCTGTCAGGTTATTCCCCCCCTCATAGTTCAGTCCAGTTTCCCAGATAAATGGGGCATCTCTGTCCGTCCTGAAGATTGGGATCCACAGTTCAGAAAAGAACAATAAATCCTTTATGTTAACTTGAGGTCGTTGGGGTGATAACTTGGTGGTCCACTAGGTCTAAGTCCACCTCGGAACCCAAAAGGCCAGGTTATTTTGTCAATGCGGTCCCTCCTGTTGGGAGTTGAACACACCCAGGCCTCAAGCAGATTAATTAGCGTTGCGTTTTACGACTGATAAGGTAACTGAAGCAAGGCCTTCACTCTTCGAGCGCTCAGATATTATAACACCTGTAATGAGATTTTTTAGAAAGCAGCTACTGGCCCTCCTGCTGAAGAAATAGAATCTTAATAACAGTTTTTTTATCAATTTTCCTCACTACTTTCAACTTTTTTCTCACAAGATGTCCAACAAACACGGGTCGTTATTCATTAAGACTTCACGTTGATCTGGATAGAAATCCTTCCAAATGGACTAGACGCATGCTTTTCCCTTGTGTCCTATCTGAAGAAATTAGGATTGGTCGCCATTTACCTTTCAGCTCTGATCAGCCAGGGCCTACTGCTTTGTGCTCCTTCCGTGAGTCACAGGGCTCGTGGCATCAAATTCCATCACTTAACAGGCCTGATTTTTATGACTATGTCAACTCCTCAGAGTTCCTGCATCTTTCTGCTGAGAATCTCTCCAGATTCCCTTCTCTCCAGGTGTTACACCCTGCTGCTTCCATTCTGTTTCCTCTCTGAGTGAAGCTCTCTGTTGGATGTCTTGAATATTTAAATTTCCTATTTGGGAAGACCCTGTCACTTCAGATACCAAAGGGCCATTACCTTAGCTTATCCCTTCATGACCTTAATTATATAGACATTCGTCTGTTACTCCCAAACTTGTATATTCCAATAAGATTCAATACATACTATGGCTATTTCATCCAGAAGGAATCTATATGATGTCAAAAATTCCTTAATCTCATTCTTGTTACAAAGTGGTGCCTTTACCTACCTTTTTTTAATGATGACAAAGAGTGAGACCTAAAGGTGTTATATCAGAGCAGCTTTGTTCTCCCTCTGGATTGCCTTAGGGCTCTGTGTTGTCCCACACCCTATAAATTCTGCATTCAATCAACTGTAGAATCCCTTTTGAGAACACATTGTTAAATTTGCTGTGACTCTGTCATTGTCAGTCTTCTCCTAGACATAGACGACTACAGCTTTCAGACATCTAAGTCAAACATATAGTGAGGAAGACCACATAGTCATAACTGCCAAGACCATCCTTTACACAGTGCTGCAAACACCCTCACTCATGCCTCCATCACACCTCAACTAGATTACTGTCATAAGTTTACAGTGGGTCTCTCTATTCATCTTCTAAATAAACTATATGGTTAAAACTCCACTGTGTGACTCCTAACACATTTAAGGCACTGTGACCACATCGCCCCAACTGTGGCATCTCTGCACTGGCTCTCCATTATTCAGCACATTGACTTAAATTTTTTAACTTTTACCCTCGGCAGTCTTACATTCTGAACCCTGCAATGCTTTACATTTTAATTACTAACTGTGAAATAAGCAGGGCCTAACTCTCTGCTAAGGCGCATCTTTTAATAGTTTCTTTAGTCTTTTTTTTTTCAAGACGTGAATTTAACCACCTTGTTCCACCACTCTGAGGCTCACTCCCTGTCTATCTGAGAACTATAAACTCTTTTTGAGGTCTTACTTCTAAAGTGAAAACCAGGGGTCCTACTCTTATTTTCATCTGTTCCCCCTTTTTTTTTACTACCTGGAGTGCATCCCTGTCCAACACCCTGAATGAGACACCAGTCCATCCCAAGGCACACACAGATACGGGGCTCTGTACACACTCACACCTAGGTCAAACTTTTCCCTTTTTTTTTAGATACCATTTGACCCACCCACATGTCTTTGGACTGTGGGAGGAATCCAGAGCGTAGGAACAGAACCCACACAAATACGGGGAGAAGATATAGACTCAATGCACACAGCACCCCATTAATTGAACCCAAGGCTAAGCTGTATGAGGCACAAATGCTAATTATTGTGAGATTGTGCTCTCCTCATATATTTATGCTTTGTTTCAACTAAATTTGTATAGCTAATTTTTATACAAATACTTTCTGACTCATTTATATATCTGAGTCATTTAGGTCTACCTGTACTCTGTTGGTATTTGTATTTATACATTTTAGATGATCTTATATTTTTCTGTTCACCTGAGTTGCTTCTTGATTTATTTTAATCAAGTCTCTAATGTCTAGCCAGTCCGGCTGGCTTAACACATTCACATAGTCTTATTTGAAACACGCAGTCACACACTGAGCTTTTTCACCTACACACGCGCGCACACACACACATACACAGGCCGGCACACAAATTAATAAAAACAAACGTACACATCTATAGTGCTTTTGCATTAAATTTGGAAATTGTTGGATCATGTCGTATTTCACGAACATTTTAGTTACCATTTTTTTAATTATTGTTTTAGCGTAAAAGCGGTATACATTTTACTTTTATATGTATCTGTTTTAACAGCTGTGTAAGTTTTAAAACACAGCATCACGTATTCCATTTTCTTGTTTTTCAACAAGCAATGTTTGTTACTTCCAATCGGGTTGATCCATTTTTTATCGTACTTTTGAGCACACATAAGTATGTTTTATGTTCTACTTCAACCTCTAACCATATACGTATAATAGACCTCTAAAGTTATCCGTATAATAGACCTCTAACCGTATAAGTATAATAGTCCTCTAAAGTTATCCGGAACTCCAAACATATATGTATAATAGTCCTCTAAATTTATCCGTATAATAGAACTCCAACCATTTCCGTATAATGAACATCTAATCATAGACGTATAACTGACGTATAACAATAGACGTATATTAGAATTTCATTTTAGACGAATTGCGGACCACATTTAGACGTCTAAGGTATGCGTTTAATAGACGTATATTATACGTCTTTTGCCCACTGGGTGGTGTCGCCCCACAACTATCGTCTGGAGGGACTGCACCCCTCCTCCCTCCGAGCATGTCAATGACAAAGACCCAGGCATTCAAGGCATTCCAGACAGCGCCCCATCCATTCTAAGAGCTCTATTGTCATGACTTGGATATGAAGGCCATTGTACAGGAAAGCTCCCCTCAAAGAGCTCTAAGGAACAGAAGACTAGACAAGAGGCTGAAGGCAGGAACCAGAGACCATCATGCTTGAGCTACTGTATCTTCCAGTCAGAACTGTTAGTGGGGCCAGCAGGGGGTGCTCACCTGTGTGGGCCCTAATGCCCCAGTATAGGGACGGGGACACTATACCGTGCAAAGGCGGTGTCCTTCGGATGAGACGTAAAACAGAGGTTCTGACTCTCTTTGGTCATTCAAAATCCCGATGAGCGCACTGGCGCACTATGGCTGCCGTCACATCATCTGGGTGGAGCCACACATTGGTGGTGGGGGCCTGTAAAGAGAGGAAAACTGACCGTGGTGTCAGCAGGTACGTGTTTGTGTCTGTGTGTGCCCTGCGATGTCCCATCCAGGATGAATGCTGCCTTGTGCCCAATGCTTCCCAGGATAGGCTCTGAGGCACTGTAACCCTGAATTGGATAAAAGATTAATTAAAATGATGTAATGATTAATATTATGATAATTGGCTTTTCTAATTAGGGTGGGTATGATACAAAACTCAAACTAAAAATATAAATTTGAGTGGCACTACTAAGATTTTAGAAAGAGTCTAAAAGGGTTTTTCATCAGAGGGGAAGCCGGACAAGGCATGAAATCCAGTTCGCTTGTAAGGTGCATGGTCTCCTGAACCCAGAGGATCCAAATGAAAATCTAAAATAAAGTTGCAAGCTTGGCCAAGATCAGCAAGCATGTTGGCATGAAAAAAACTGAGGGTTAATATTGCAGAGAATGTGCCACAGAACTTTGGTTAAAAGATAATGAAGGGAGGTCCAAAAAGAAAAATTGGTGTCCTGTTAAACTGATATGGTTCGCCATTTCAGAAAAAGTCCCTGAACTGAGCCACTACTGATGACTGCATTCCTTCCTTTTAGAAGACCATAAACTTCATAAAAACCTTGATTTTTCCACAGTTTTTAGCGTCATCAGAGAGAGAACATAATTTTCACCGAATTCATTATACAGTATCATACAAAAGTATATTTGGGGCAGAGCGGTGGCTCTGTGGCATAGGATCTGCACCTGTGGCTGGAAGGTTGCTGGTTCAAATCCTGCAGCTAGCAGAGGAATCCTACTCTGTGGGGCTCCTGAGCAAGTCCCTTAACCCCAACTGCTCCAGGGGTGCTGTACAATGGCTGACCCTGTGCTCTGACCCCAAGATTCTCTCCCTGTCTGTGTGTCTCATGGAGAGCAAGCTGAGGTATGCAAAAAGATAATTCCTAATGCAAGAAATTGTAAAGGGTTAATAAAGTGATGTTATAATGTTGTTGTTGTTATTATTATTATTATATATTTCAACCAGAAACTTACATACTGTACCATATTGGTACAGGTTTCCAGACACAACTATAAACAGTGCATCTGTTAAGCCAAAGATCTGTTAATTTTATGAACTACCTGTAATAAGACCAGTAATTTGTATAGCAAATTGCAAAAGTAACTAATACAAAGAAACTTTAAATAACTTTGATATGGAGAACCTTATTAAGAATTACTGATTGAAAAAGGGTCCCCAAAAAAGGGGGCATAGAAAATGACAATCAGTTCTTTCCCAATTTTGGATCCCAAATTATATTTCACTTTGCTTGGATGGAAAACCACATGTTTCCTTCTTTCCTGCACTGTTCGAGAAAGACAGAAGTTCTTAGTGGGACCTCAGTTCACCAGAGGAAGACAGCTGAAGAATCTAATGATGCTATTTACTATGTTTCCATCTTTATTAATCCAGAATTTCATTTTACATGGAAACAAGAAACAAGATGTAAGTTGTAGAAAGAAAAGACATTCAAATTGATCTCCAGTAAATTGCTAATTGTGCACAATTGATAACAGAATTAGGAATTTACTGGAGATAGATCAATTTGGCGGCCTTTCTCTTATAAGGCTTCTGTGTATTGAGTTTTAATAAAATCATTTACGTTTATCTCCAAGGACTCACCTTATATTGTATGTTCGGGTTTCCATGAAATGAGAGCGAGGTCACAGACTGTGGAAACAGCAATGCAGCGTTCTCCAGCCTTTCCACTGTAAGGACTCAGTTCTTCTGTTGCTGCTTTATCAATCAATCAAAGTTTATTTATCAAATGCACAACAACACAGCGTGTAGCAGTAATTGATGGCAATGAAATGTCTTTTCTGTGAGCTCACCAGGGGGAATTAAAAATAAAAATCACAAAATTAAAAGTTACAGAACAAAGTTGCATACTAATAGTGCAATACAAAACGAATTTAAAAATAATATAAATAGAACTGCTACATATCCCAGGTGTATGCAATATATTATGTCCAAATAGTGCAATATACAGTGTGCAAAATACAATGGAAACTGTATATCCATGTAACCTAACTATTCACAAAGACCATTATGGTGGTTGCTGAAGGTGACTGCAGCTTGGCTGTTTAGCAGTCTTATTGCCTGGAGGTACTGTATAAACTGTTCCGTAATCTGTTGGTCTTTGACTGAATGCTTCTATACCGTTAAAAGGACGGTAGGAGAAAAAACAGTTTATCACTTGAATGACTGGGGTCCTTGACAACTGACGTGGCCTTCTAAAGACATTTACTGTAGCTTAGTGGATATCCTGGATGTTTGGTAGCTCACAGCCGGGAATGAGCTGCGCTGCCTTCACCAACCTTCTGCAGTGCTTTGCTACTGCAGCAACGTTTAACTACTGGAATGTGCTAGAGATACTGACGGAAGAGACAGGAGTGATTTACGTGTACTTATCTGTTGGTCTCCGATTCTAAAGGAGTGAGCTTAAAGTAATGGTAATGAAATTTAATAGACAGCCCGTCCTCATAGAGCTTCTGGATACAACGAACGTGTCTCACAGTGCTGCCTCTATCCGAAAAGAAATTTAACAAGAAAAACTTTGCCAGTCCGATTTAAAAATGGAGGTTGCAATTCAAAAACCTGTCAACCGATACTTTTCGTCTGTTTGTAGTTTAAAAAACGACGACTGAAGGGGAAAAAAAAACTTTTTTTTTGACTTCTGGAAAATATTACAATCCTTAATCGCGATAATCATTCAGAAAGCACTACAACAAGGTGGAAAATATGAGCCCACTACGTACATAAACTAGAACACTCGGTATTTATTAAGGAAACATTGTATGAAATAACGAAACGCAAGACACAAAAAACTACTAACATTAATAGTAACAATAAGAAATATGTATCAATTTCTCACATTCAATGGCGAAATACTTGATTACATATAGTAAAGTATTGTATTTAAAAAGAAACTCTGAGCTGTGTACAATTAGACAAACAACACGACTGAAAATGATGCAAGAACAATTAGACCTACAGCAAAACAAGTGAGTAAAACAAACAGTAAGAAGATATGACATATTAATAGCTTGACTACAAAGAGCTTCCCAATTCCGTCATCTAAATACTCGCCTTAATTACATTATCATCTGTTTTCCTTCGGGTTGGAGAAAAGACGACAAATCAGAAGCCCACTTTGTAATTTGCGATTACCTGAAATAAAGTGTCTTCAATTTGACTCCCTCTACTCGCGTGAGAATGTTTGTGAAAACACCGGGCTCTTCCACGTTTAATGCCGACAGCTTGGGTGTTCAATAAATACCGTAGGAGCGCACTTACCTCCACGAGCTTTGTGGGACAAAATGATGTTACGGAAAAAAACGCGCTGGTTTCTGCTGCATGTGCTTCTGCTGGGACTGACGGCAGCAGTTCCATTAGTGGATCGCGGGCCGAGAATATCCCGTTGGAAAGAAATGCAGCTGAGTGATGGCAGCGATTACACGGCTGCATTGAAGAGCAACTTGTTTGTCAGTGACGCACAGCATGGGGAAAGGATAGACGAGGTAAAAGCTCAGGCCAGTTCAGCTGCATTTCCAGATAGTCTACACATCGATGTTCTTCACAAAGCAATGAGTGATGCAACACGGAAAGATGGCCCATCATCCGTTAAAGCGTACCCATATGCCCTAGAAAGTGCTCCTTCTCCTGATGAGGCTGTTGGTGACCTGGAGGGGGACCCCACAGCTATTGAATGGGACCCCACTGCACTGGAAGGCGATATTGGTGACGTGGAGGGTGACCCCACTGCTGCTGAAGGTGATGTGGAGGGGGACCCCACTGCACTAGAAGGGGATATTGGTGATGTGGAGGGTGACCCCACTGCACTGGAAGGAGATATTGGTGACGTGGAGGGTGACCCCACTGCTGCTGAAGGTGACGTGGAGGCAGACCCCTCTTCCCTGGAAGGGGATATTGGTGACGTGGAGGGTGACCCCACTGCACTGGAAGGGGATATTGGTGACGTGGAGGGGGACCCCACTGCTGCTGAAGGTGACCTGGAGGGAGACCCCTCTTCCCTGGAAGGGGATATAGGTGATGTGGAGGGTGACCCCACTGCTGCTGAAGGTGACGTGGAGGCAGACCCCTCTTCCCTGGAAGGGGATATTGGTGACGTGGAGGGTGACCCCACTGCACTGGAAAGGGATATTGGTGACGTGGAGGGTGACCCCACTGCACTAGAAGGGGATATTGGTGATGTGGAGGGTGACCCCACTGCTGCTGAAGGTGATCCCTCTTCCCTGGAAGGGGATGTAGGTGACGTTGAGGGGGACCCCACTGCTGCAGAAGGTGACGTTGAGGGGGACCCCACTGCACTGGAAGGGGATATTGGTGATGTGGAGGGTGACCCCACTGCTGCTGAAGGTGACCTGGAGGCAGACCCCTCTTCCCTGGAAGGGGATATTGGTGACGTGGAGGGTGACCCCACTGCTGCTGAAGGTGACGTGGAGGGAGACCCCTCTTCCCTGGAAGGGGATATAGGTGACGTGGAGGGGGACCCCACTGCACTGGAAGGGGATATTGGTGACGTGGAGGGAGACCCCACTGCTGCTGAAGGTGACCTGGAGGGAGACCCCTCTTCCCTGGAAGGGGATATTGGTGACGTGGGGGGTGACCCCACTGCTGCTGAAGGTGATCCTTCTGCCCTGGAAGGGGATGTTGGTGATGTGGAGGGGGACCCCACTGCTGCTGAAGGTGACCTGGAGGGAGACCCCTCTTCCCTGGAAGGGGATATTGGTGACGTGGAGGGTGACCCCACTGCACTGGAAGGGGATATTGGTGACGTGGAGGGTGACCCCACTGCTGCTGAAGGTGATGTGGAGGGGGACCCCACTGCACTAGAAGGGGATATTGGTGATGTGGAGGGTGACCCCACTGCACTGGAAGGGGATATTGGTGACGTGGAGGGAGACCCCTCTTCCCTGGAAGGGGATATAGGTGACGTGGAGGGGGACCCCACTGCACTGGAAGGGGATATTGGTGACGTGGAGGGAGACCCCACTGCTGCTGAAGGTGACCTGGAGGGAGACCCCTCTTCCCTGGAAGGGGATATTGGTGACGTGGAGGGTGACCCCACTGCTGCTGAAGGTGATCCTTCTGCCCTGGAAGGGGATATTGGTGACGTGGAGGGTGACCCCACTGCTGCTGAAGGGGACGTGGAGGGTGAGAATATTGTGAACTTCTCTACTTTTGTTCCGTTTTGTGTGGCACCGTTACTTGTTTTCTCTTGCCATGACCTAACATTTTTTTTTTCTTGCAGGGTTCTGGTGAGCTGTTACTGCTTTAGTGCTTGGAGTGACTGGAGGACTATGTGAATCCCTGGTCTTGGATTGCTTTGAGATGCCAATAAACCTGTATAATTCAGATGCCTGGGAATGTGTTCAGCTTTGTGTGCTCGCCTACCTCATGGTTGCCATTTAGAAATAGCTCTGTACTTGCTTGTGGACTCCCCCTTGCCACAGGCCCTACAATTCTTACCTTCCAGTGCTTTGATCTGCCAGGAGTGCGGCCATATTGGGCAGAGAGATTGAGCCACCATATGTGCCTCATAAAGCAGGAGCAGACACCAGGTTAATGGAAGCTTAGGACTGCTCCCTGCTTCATAGGTTCCCTGCTGGTACGATCATTACACAGGTCTGTGCTTGAGCCACAAACCAGGATTCCACCCAGTGACTGCTTTAGTTTCCAGTAACCATATCCCTGTCTCTAGAAAAACAGTGTGTAACTAAGGTATAGTGGATGTGAGAAAATGAACCCCTAGTTTCATTAGGTTAATTAAGCAAATAATGAAGTGGCTGACTAGCTGGTGGGGGCTGAGTTTGGAAGGACCTACTCTGTATGAAGAGCAGAAAAGAAATGAGATTAGTCTTGACTATCCTGTTGTGTGGAAACAACTCATGCCATGATTGAAGAACATGACTGAGGCCACCTGAAAGAGTTACTGCAGCTCCTTGCTCTGGAAAGGATTGCAAAATTATTGCTCTGGACTGGAGAATCTACATCTCTGTTATCAGTCTACAAATGGAGGAAGATCAAGATCATTGGCCCAACCTAGGAGGTCTTGTCCACAGCAGCATCTTGCAGGTCTCTCGGTGTGTTGGTGCAAGATGGCTGAGAGCAGACCGCTGCCTGTGCAGCAGCTGTGCCTTTAGGGGAAATGATGGGCGAATGATACTGAACAAGGAAGCCAGCAAGCAAAGCAGCCTGCCCTTCTCCCCTGGTAGGGCTCTGATTGAATAGCAGATGCCCCAGAAGGGAAAACTGTAGTGAGTGTGCTAGCACGTACTTGTGCTGGAGGCCTCTGAGCATTTCTGACTAGCTAGTACCCCTCATGGTCAGGACTTCCTTTCCACAGACGTTGGTCTCCAGAGAAGACTGCCTTCTCTGATCCATTCAGGAATCCGCAAGGAAGCCCAGCTGAATTAAATCTTAACTGTCTTTGACTGCTCCATCAGTCTCAAAAGTATGCTACCCAGTGAAAGCTCATAATGTAGAGGGAATTGTTTAATCATATATTATTACACTATTCTGCATGAGAGCAGCCTGTTTTGATTTTGACAGGGCAGCTCACGATGCCACTAATCACATTTGTCAAACATTTTGGACAAAATGGCTATTCCTAATAAATTAAAGCTAGATGTTTGCTTGCTTCATCGCTCCTGGTGAAATGAATATGTATTGGTTCATCGCAAAAACCTTGATTTTATTTTGTGTGTTGTGAGAGTGTGACTTGTCGCACATCAAATGTCCAAAGACATTTTAGTTAAAGCATGAGAAACTCTTCAAGGAAGAGGCAGACAAGACCGAGTCAATCAAATGGGCGACAGTGGTTTGTTTTTGGATGTTGAGTAACATCCAGAATCAAATTGTACTCCAGGAGATGGACAGTGCCCACGAGAACATTGCACTTCACAGTGATGGTGATTGGCTCGGCAACCAAAGTCTTGAAACAGGCCGACGTCCACAACCAGGTAAGCAATCAAAGAAGGACGCCACGCACTGCCCAGTGGGCATTGATTCGTCGAACATGCCTATATTCACGGCGAAAATACGGCTATACGTAGGAGTATACGGCAGTAATTAATTAATTTATTATATTTATTACTATATTTATTATACACGTGGAAATAAATTAATTACTGCGAAAATAATTTACTTTGTACTCTGTGCAGAGTGCCGTATACTCCTAGTTGCGGCACACACGATATATACAGTAAAAAGCCTCAGGCACTGTGTTAGATGTGTTTTCGACGTTATATATGCGTTTATTAATGTCGCCGATTTTACGGTTGCAATTCGACGTTGAGTATACGTCGCGGCGATGTGTATATATACGTATAGCCGTATTTTTGCCGTGAATATACGTATATTCGACGAATGAATGCCCACAGCTTGGCATTCAAGGGTTTTGCGGAGGGGAGCTTGCCACCTGCCTGAAAAAAACAGTAAAATGTTTGAGTGCCTATAGAGTTTCTATTTTTATTTTCTTGAGAAAAGTTGATACCATTTCCTGGACACCCCGTCCCCCAAAAAATCTGTAGGTGGGTGTCTGAAATTCTGAGGGGGGTGATATTTCGGTTGAAACAGAGCTGTACGGTGCAGCTACCCAAATGAAATCTCGCAGCTATGCCATTGATTAGTGCTTCATGATAGATAACGACTAGCAATCTGGTATTTGCGATGAAGTTCAGTTTCACATTTTTCGTCACGTGGTTTGTATTGCCTGGAGCGAAAAGTACCATAAGCGTTCATTTTTGCAGCTACATGGAGGTTCTGAATCGTTAAGAAAAAATTGTTGTAAAACCAACAGAAAGCACAGACTGCTATAACTAGTCCTAGTTATATAACGATTTTAAGTATAATGATAAAGGAATCTGTCCACCTGAGCAAACAGGATCGTAATGTTGACACTCAATAACGACACTGATATGTGCAGTTCCTGGATGGATAGCCCTCCTGCACATCAAACAGTCCGAATGACTGCTAGTGTCATTTAGTGTTGTCTGACCATTGACAAAGTACAACTATTTTTTTAGGGAGCAAATTAAGTTAGGTAAATCTTTTTGCCCAAAACTGAAGAGGCGACATTCCTCCCTCCCCCTGTGATGCCAGGCCTGTCCCCATCCTATTCCATAATGTCATTATATATAATACCATACAACAGTGACCGATCCTTACTAACTGCATGCGTTAAAATTGCACATCAGCACATAGCCGCGATGTATTATCAATGTTAAATTTCAACCATAATATCGACAACATTAATAAACGCATATGTTGAGAAAATATCTAACCCAGCATATTTTCCGGTTATATACTGTACCACAATGCATTGCTAGTATTCGTTGGTCACCATTTTGGACACGTTTTTCAAATGTAGAAGATTGAAGTATTTATCCGCAAATATCTCAGCAATCCTCTTTTGACGAGTAAGTATGAATAATAATAATACTATCTGAATACATACAGATCTTTCTTAATATTATTTTGATTAAAATAGTACGTGAATAAGCAAAAAATGGCACACGAAAATAGTGTGAATGGGGAAGATGACACAAAATCGTATTGCCGTTTCTCTAATTATTCTTATTCTATGTTGTACTTTCAAACTTTGGGTACTCTTTAATTAGGACAGACTTTATCGCTCAACTGCTATGATGCAAGCCAAATTTTTACATTTATTTCAGCTTTGAGCTTAGTAAACCGTTCATTTTTTAGATTATACTAAAGAAGACATTAATCATTATTTATTTGGGAAGTAATATTATATAATTTTCTCCTAGCTGCGGTGCTGAAGTCCCATCCTACATCAACAGAAAAAGAAATAAAGGAGCACGCAATGTGTTACTTGAAGAATGCATATGCAAGGCAGGGGGCCAGGAGATCTGGACACTGAAAATAATAGGTTTCTGGTTCTAACTGTTAGGACAATTAGACAGGGTTTGCAAATAGTGGACATAAATCGTCTTAACTTCCATTGTAATATTTTTTTTCTTGGAAATATAGAAGTTGTACATTTTAAAATGTATATTTGAATCAAAATGTGGTTTTGAGTTAGTGTGTTAATGTAATTAGTTTGTGTTTGTCATTACTATACTGTATATTGCCATGTTACCAGAATTTGTAGCTGAAGTTTAAGACTAGCTGTGTTTTTTATGATTATTGCCCATATGTTGATTGATTGTATACAATGTATAATTTGAAATACATATTTTTCAGGTGTGAATGTGTATTTTCAGAATAAATTTCTAAACCAAATCATTGGCTTGATTTACTAGTTTCTACACCTGTAAAACCTATCTTTGATGTATAATAGACCTTGTTGTGGGAAATCCTTCATCCAAGGAGCAGGACACAGTCTTTGTGGATTCAGTTGTTTTATTGAGCTCAATAATGACATCAACGCGCGTTGGGTCTGCCCCGCAGGACAGACGAAACTGCAAGGGTTTCCCAGCTCTTATATACAGTAAGATCTCAGGAAGATGTTTTGTTTCACTGCTTCATGTGTATTCGTCTTGCCCTTTGATATGTAGCATGAGTTGACCAGTTGGTCCTGTCTCAAGTCCTGTCCTTTGTTATGTAGCTGTCCTTTGATATGTGTAGATCTGCTAAGTCCTGTCTTTTGATGTGTAGCTGTCTTTGTTGGAGCTGCTTAAGATATGTTAAGGCAACCGATACATTACACAATGTTCTTGAATTAAATTGTTGTGTTGAATACAGATAAATTATATATATATATATTTTCCATCAATAATATATATATATAAGTATGTTTTATGTTCTACTTCAGTCCCTCCTGTTACCCACCTGGCGATAGCCCCGGTAGGTTACCTATTACCCTCCACGTACACATCAGCAGAGTCTGTCGACTCATTTGACCTGACGTTTTGGGTATTTGCACTCCTCTTACAGCCTTAGCCATTCCCTATTGGAAGGACCTGAGCTTGGGAGTTTTAGATTTGATTTCCTGAACTCTGTTGAAGAACTGGTGGTGTGGGTGAGGGGTCAGTGGTAAAACCCTAGTTCCTCGTATCTGACTAGAAGGCCAATTACTATCTCATGAATAGTGATAAATGATGCTAGTCACAGGAAATAGCACTGAGGCTCCTGATGTGGCAACTGCCCAATGTCTCACCAATTGTGTCAAGAGCTATATACACACCAATCATCACAGAGTCTGCCAACCTCATCACTATTCCGTGCTCCAGACTGACCTTTAATTTCCTCTTCTTTAATGATTGTCCTGCCTGTTAATTACTGGATACTGCAGGCTAAACCAACTCTCCTAGTTCTCCATCTTCAGTCAGCTCTGCACTCCACCAGGGTTTAAATGACAATAACGCTCTAGTGTGAAGGATTCTGATACTTGTGGGCAGAACGTGGATTCCAGTGGCACCAAGCAGCACAGGCTTTGCAGGCACACCATGCCTCGATACCATGAAAAACAGCACTGGGTTGGCGACCTCTGCACAGCCCTTAAAGAGGTAGTGATTGGCTCAGAAGAGGTTATATCAGAACTGGTATTATTTAACATATAAGCAGTGTCACAAGAGAATGTAATCTAATGGACTGACTCAGTGCATTACTTACTGAGTGGTCATCTGTGCTATTACACAGACTATATTTTATAACCTCTATGGTCCTTGTGATAAACTTTCCTAGATAAGCTTAATTACTAAAATATTACGCAGAGCTATCTGAGGAAGGGTATACCAGTAAAGGATTCATAATGGCTTCCACATTTCCACACCATTGCACAAATCACCACCAATTCACTACTAAATTAACTTCTTTAAATGATCATGTTTAACTTAGTCCAATTGGTTTCACACTCTCCAAAAGCTTGACTTGTCATTGCTCAAATGCAATGTAAATAATCCATTTACTTCGGAATTAATGTAAAACTCAATTTCAGACACTAGACTAGACTTCAACATATAACACTTTCCTTGGTATCTTATAACAAAGAATATCATCAGGCGCCTCTGCAATAACAGGATATTGCACAGGCCTCCGATGTGCACAAAATAAAGTACAACACTTATACCTATATTTACGTTTACCATCTGTCAGGTTATTCCCCCCCTCATAGTTCAGTCCAGTTTCCCAGATAAATGGGGCATCTCTGTCCGTCCTGAAGATTGGGATCCACAGTTCAGAAAAGAACAATAAATCCTTTATGTTAACTTGAGGTCGTTGGGGTGATAACTTGGTGGTCCACTAGGTCTAAGTCCACCTCGGAACCCAAAAGGCCAGGTTATTTTGTCAATGCGGTCCCTCCTGTTGGGAGTTGAACACACCCAGGCCTCAAGCAGATTAATTAGCGTTGCGTTTTACGACTGATAAGGTAACTGAAGCAAGGCCTTCACTCTTCGAGCGCTCAGATATTATAACACCTGTAATGAGATTTTTTAGAAAGCAGCTACTGGCCCTCCTGCTGAAGAAATAGAATCTTAATAACAGTTTTTTTATCAATTTTCCTCACTACTTTCAACTTTTTTCTCACAAGATGTCCAACAAACACGGGTCGTTATTCATTAAGACTTCACGTTGATCTGGATAGAAATCCTTCCAAATGGACTAGACGCATGCTTTTCCCTTGTGTCCTATCTGAAGAAATTAGGATTGGTCGCCATTTACCTTTCAGCTCTGATCAGCCAGGGCCTACTGCTTTGTGCTCCTTCCGTGAGTCACAGGGCTCGTGGCATCAAATTCCATCACTTAACAGGCCTGATTTTTATGACTATGTCAACTCCTCAGAGTTCCTGCATCTTTCTGCTGAGAATCTCTCCAGATTCCCTTCTCTCCAGGTGTTACACCCTGCTGCTTCCATTCTGTTTCCTCTCTGAGTGAAGCTCTCTGTTGGATGTCTTGAATATTTAAATTTCCTATTTGGGAAGACCCTGTCACTTCAGATACCAAAGGGCCATTACCTTAGCTTATCCCTTCATGACCTTAATTATATAGACATTCGTCTGTTACTCCCAAACTTGTATATTCCAATAAGATTCAATACATACTATGGCTATTTCATCCAGAAGGAATCTATATGATGTCAAAAATTCCTTAATCTCATTCTTGTTACAAAGTGGTGCCTTTACCTACCTTTTTTTAATGATGACAAAGAGTGAGACCTAAAGGTGTTATATCAGAGCAGCTTTGTTCTCCCTCTGGATTGCCTTAGGGCTCTGTGTTGTCCCACACCCTATAAATTCTGCATTCAATCAACTGTAGAATCCCTTTTGAGAACACATTGTTAAATTTGCTGTGACTCTGTCATTGTCAGTCTTCTCCTAGACATAGACGACTACAGCTTTCAGACATCTAAGTCAAACATATAGTGAGGAAGACCACATAGTCATAACTGCCAAGACCATCCTTTACACAGTGCTGCAAACACCCTCACTCATGCCTCCATCACACCTCAACTAGATTACTGTCATAAGTTTACAGTGGGTCTCTCTATTCATCTTCTAAATAAACTATATGGTTAAAACTCCACTGTGTGACTCCTAACACATTTAAGGCACTGTGACCACATCGCCCCAACTGTGGCATCTCTGCACTGGCTCTCCATTATTCAGCACATTGACTTAAATTTTTTAACTTTTACCCTCGGCAGTCTTACATTCTGAACCCTGCAATGCTTTACATTTTAATTACTAACTGTGAAATAAGCAGGGCCTAACTCTCTGCTAAGGCGCATCTTTTAATAGTTTCTTTAGTCTTTTTTTTTTCAAGACGTGAATTTAACCACCTTGTTCCACCACTCTGAGGCTCACTCCCTGTCTATCTGAGAACTATAAACTCTTTTTGAGGTCTTACTTCTAAAGTGAAAACCAGGGGTCCTACTCTTATTTTCATCTGTTCCCCCTTTTTTTTTACTACCTGGAGTGCATCCCTGTCCAACACCCTGAATGAGACACCAGTCCATCCCAAGGCACACACAGATATGGGGCTCTGTACACACTCACACCTAGGTCAAACTTTTCCCTTTTTTTTTAGATACCATTTGACCCACCCACATGTCTTTGGACTGTGGGAGGAATCCAGAGCGTAGGAACAGAACCCACACAAATACGGGGAGAAGATATAGACTCAATGCACACAGCACCCCATTAATTGAACCCAAGGCTAAGCTGTATGAGGCACAAATGCTAATTATTGTGAGATTGTGCTCTCCTCATATATTTATGCTTTGTTTCAACTAAATTTGTATAGCTAATTTTTATACAAATACTTTCTGACTCATTTATATATCTGAGTCATTTAGGTCTACCTGTACTCTGTTGGTATTTGTATTTATACATTTTAGATGATCTTATATTTTTCTGTTCACCTGAGTTGCTTCTTGATTTATTTTAATCAAGTCTCTAATGTCTAGCCAGTCCGGCTGGCTTAACACATTCACATAGTCTTATTTGAAACACGCAGTCACACACTGAGCTTTTTCACCTACACACGCGCGCACACACACACATACACAGGCCGGCACACAAATTAATAAAAACAAACGTACACATCTATAGTGCTTTTGCATTAAATTTGGAAATTGTTGGATCATGTCGTATTTCACGAACATTTTAGTTACCATTTTTTTAATTATTGTTTTAGCGTAAAAGCGGTATACATTTTACTTTTATATGTATCTGTTTTAACAGCTGTGTAAGTTTTAAAACACAGCATCACGTATTCCATTTTCTTGTTTTTCAACAAGCAATGTTTGTTACTTCCAATCGGGTTGATCCATTTTTTATCGTACTTTTGAGCACACATAAGTATGTTTTATGTTCTACTTCAACCTCTAACCATATACGTATAATAGACCTCTAAAGTTATCCGTATAATAGACCTCTAACCGTATAAGTATAATAGTCCTCTAAAGTTATCCGGAACTCCAAACATATATGTATAATAGTCCTCTAAATTTATCCGTATAATAGAACTCCAACCATTTCCGTATAATGAACATCTAATCATAGACGTATAACTGACGTATAACAATAGACGTATATTAGAATTTCATTTTAGACGAATTGCGGACCACATTTAGACGTCTAAGGTATGCGTTTAATAGACGTATATTATACGTCTTTTGCCCACTGGGTGGTGTCGCCCCACAACTATCGTCTGGAGGGACTGCACCCCTCCTCCCTCCGAGCATGTCAATGACAAAGACCCAGGCATTCAAGGCATTCCAGACAGCGCCCCATCCATTCTAAGAGCTCTATTGTCATGACTTGGATATGAAGGCCATTGTACAGGAAAGCTCCCCTCAAAGAGCTCTAAGGAACAGAAGACTAGACAAGAGGCTGAAGGCAGGAACCAGAGACCATCATGCTTGAGCTACTGTATCTTCCAGTCAGAACTGTTAGTGGGGCCAGCAGGGGGTGCTCACCTGTGTGGGCCCTAATGCCCCAGTATAGGGACGGGGACACTATACCGTGCAAAGGCGGTGTCCTTCGGATGAGACGTAAAACAGAGGTTCTGACTCTCTTTGGTCATTCAAAATCCCGATGAGCGCACTGGCGCACTATGGCTGCCGTCACATCTTCTGGGTGGAGCCACACATTGGTGGTGGGGGCCTGTAAAGAGAGGAAAACTGACCGTGGTGTCAGCAGGTACGTGTTTGTGTCTGTGTGTGCCCTGCGATGTCCCATCCAGGATGAATGCTGCCTTGTGCCCAATGCTTCCCAGGATAGGCTCTGAGGCACTGTAACCCTGAATTGGATAAAAGATTAATTAAAATGATGTAATGATTAATATTATGATAATAATAATTGGCTTTTCTAATTAGGGTGGGTATGATACAAAACTCAAACTAAAAATATAAATTTGAGTGGCACTACTAAGATTTTAGAAAGAGTCTAAAAGGGTTTTGCATCAGAGGGGAAGCCGGACAAGGCATGAAATCCAGTTTGCTTGTAAGGTGCATGGTCTCCTGAACCCAGAGGATCCAAATGAAAATCTAAAATAAAGTTGCAAGCTTGGCCAAGATCAGCAAGCATGTTGGCATGAAAAAAACTGAGGGTTAATATTGCAGAGAATGTGCCACAGAACTTTGGTTAAAAGATAATGAAGGGAGGTCCAAAAAGAAAAATTGGTGTCCTGTTAAACTGATATGGTTCGCCATTTCAGAAAAAGTCCCTGAACTGAGCCACTACTGATGACTGCATTCCTTCCTTTTAGAAGACCATAAACTTCATAAAAACCTTGATTTTTCCACAGTTTTTAGCGTCATCAGAGAGAGAACATAATTTTCACCGAATTCATTATACAGTATCATACAAAAGTATATTTGGGGCAGAGCGGTGGCTCTGTGGCATAGGATCTGCACCTGTGGCTGGAAGGTTGCTGGTTCAAATCCTGCAGCTAGCAGAGGAATCCTACTCTGTGGGGCTCCTGAGCAAGTCCCTTAACCCCAACTGCTCCAGGGGTGCTGTACAATGGCTGACCCTGTGCTCTGACCCCAAGATTCTCTCCCTGTCTGTGTGTCTCATGGAGAGCAAGCTGAGGTATGCAAAAAGATAATTCCTAATGCAAGAAATTGTAAAGGGTTAATAAAGTGATGTTATAATGTTGTTGTTGTTATTATTATTATTATTATTATATATTTCAACCAGAAACTTACATACTGTACCATATTGGTACAGGTTTCCAGACACAACTATAAACAGTGCATCTGTTAAGCCAAAGATCTGTTAATTTTATGAACTACCTGTAATAAGACCAGTAATTTGTATAGCAAATTGCAAAAGTAACTAATACAAAGAAACTTTAAATAACTTTGATATGGAGAACCTTATTAAGAATTACTGATTGAAAAAGGGTCCCCAAAAAAGGGGGCATAGAAAATGACAATCAGTTCTTTCCCAATTTTGGATCCCAAATTATATTTCACTTTGCTTGGATGGAAAACCACATGTTTCCTTCTTTCCTGCACTGTTCGAGAAAGACAGAAGTTCTTAGTGGGACCTCAGTTCACCAGAGGAAGACAGCTGAAGAATCTAATGATGCTATTTACTATGTTTCCATCTTTATTAATCCAGAATTTCATTTTACATGGAAACAAGAAACAAGATGTAAGTTGTAGAAAGAAAAGACATTCAAATTGATCTCCAGTAAATTGCTAATTGTGCACAATTGATAACAGAATTAGGAATTTACTGGAGATAGATCAATTTGGCGGCCTTTCTCTTATAAGGCTTCTGTGTATTGAGTTTTAATAAAATCATTTACGTTTATCTCCAAGGACTCACCTTATATTGTATGTTCGGGTTTCCATGAAATGAGAGCGAGGTCACAGACTGTGGAAACAGCAATGCAGCGTTCTCCAGCCTTTCCACTGTAAGGACTCAGTTCTTCTGTTGCTGCTTTATCAATCAATCAAAGTTTATTTATCAAATGCACAACAACACAGCGTGTAGCAGTAATTGATGGCAATGAAATGTCTTTTCTGTGAGCTCACCAGGGGGAATTAAAAATAAAAATCACAAAATTAAAAGTTACAGAACAAAGTTGCATACTAATAGTGCAATACAAAACGAATTTAAAAATAATATAAATAGAACTGCTACATATCCCAGGTGTATGCAATATATTATGTCCAAATAGTGCAATATACAGTGTGCAAAATACAATGGAAACTGTATATCCATGTAACCTAACCATTCACAAAGACCATTACGGTGGTTGCTGAAGGTGACTGCAGCTTGGCTGTTTAGCAGTCTTATTGCCTGGAGGTACTGTATAAACTGTTCCGTAATCTGTTGGTCTTTGACTGAATGCTTCTATACCGTTAAAAGGACGGTAGGAGAAAAAACAGTTTATCACTTGAATGACTGGGGTCCTTGACAACTGACGTGGCCTTCTAAAGACATTTACTGTAGCTTAGTGGATATCCTGGATGTTTGGTAGCTCACAGCCGGGAATGAGCTGCGCTGCCTTCACCAACCTTCTGCAGTGCTTTGCTACTGCAGCAACGTTTAACTACTGGAATGTGCTAGAGATACTGACGGAAGAGACAGGAGTGATTTACGTGTACTTATCTGTTGGTCTCCGATTCTAAAGGAGTGAGCTTAAAGTAATGGTAATGAAATTTAATAGACAGCCCGTCCTCATAGAGCTTCTGGATACAACGAACGTGTCTCACAGTGCTGCCTCTATCCGAAAAGAAATTTAACAAGAAAAACTTTGCCAGTCCGATTTAAAAATGGAGGTTGCAATTCAAAAACCTGTCAACCGATACTTTTCGTCTGTTTGTAGTTTAAAAAACGACGACTGAAGGGGAAAAAAAAACTTTTTTTTGACTTCTGGAAAATATTACAATCCTTAATCGCGATAATCATTCAGAAAGCACTACAACAAGGTGGAAAATATGAGCCCACTACGTACATAAACTAGAACACTCGGTATTTATTAAGGAAACGTTGTATGAAATAACGAAACGCAAGACACAAAAAACTACTAACATTAATAGTAACAATAAGAAATATGTATCAATTTCTCACATTCAATGGCGAAATACTTGATTACATATAGTAAAGTATTGTATTTAAAAAGAAACTCTGAGCTGTGTACAATTAGACAAACAACACGACTGAAAATGATGCAAGAAGAATTAGACCTACAGCAAAACAAGTGAGTAAAACAAACAGTAAGAAGATATGACATATTAATAGCTTGACTACAAAGAGCTTCCCAATTCCGTCATCGAAATACTCGCCTTAATTACATTATCATCTGTTTTCCTTCGGGTTGGAGAAAAGACGACAAATCAGAAGCCCACTTTGTAATTTGCGATTACCTGAAATAAAGTGTCTTCAATTTGACTCCCTCTACTCGCGTGAGAATGTTTGTGAAAACACCGGGCTCTTCCACGTTTAATGCCGACAGCTTGGGTGTTCAATAAATACCGGAGGAGCGCTCTTACCTCCACGAGCTTTGTGGGACAAAATGATGTTACGGAAAAAAACGCGCTGGTTTCTGCTGCATGTGCTTCTGCTGGGACTGACGGCAGCAGTTCCATTAGTGGATCGCGGGCCGAGAATATCCCGTTGGAAAGAAATGCAGCTGAGTGATGGCAGCGATTACACGGCTGCATTGAAGAGCAACTTGTTTGTCAGTGACGCACAGCATGGGGAAAGGATAGACGAGGTAAAAGCTCAGGCCAGTTCAGCTGCATTTCCAGATAGTCTACACATCGATGTTCTTCACAAAGCAATGAGTGATGCAACACGGAAAGATGGCCCATCATCCGTTAAAGCGTACCCATATGCCCTAGAAAGTGCTCCTTCTCCTGATGAGGCTGTTGGTGACCTGGAGGGGGACCCCACAGCTATTGAATGGGACCCCACTGCACTGGAAGGCGATATTGGTGACGTGGAGGGTGACCCCACTGCTGCTGAAGGTGATGTGGAGGGGGACCCCACTGCACTAGAAGGGGATATTGGTGATGTGGAGGGTGACCCCACTGCTGTTGAAGGTGACCTGGAAGGAGACCCCTCTTCCCTGGAAGGGGATATAGGTGATGTGGAGGGTGACCCCACTGCTGCTGAAGGTGACCTGGAAGGAGACCCCTCTTCCCTGGAAGGGGATATTGGTGACGTGGAGGGTGACCCCACTGCACTGGAAGGAGATATTGGTGACGTGGAGGGTGACCCCACTGCTGCTGAAGGTGACGTGGAGGCAGACCCCTCTTCCCTGGAAGGGGATATTGGTGACGTGGAGGGTGACCCCACTGCACTGGAAGGGGATATTGGTGACGTGGAGGGGGACCCCACTGCTGCTGAAGGTGACCTGGAGGGAGACCCCTCTTCCCTGGAAGGGGATATAGGTGATGTGGAGGGTGACCCCACTGCTGCTGAAGGTGACGTGGAGGGAGACCCCTCTTCCCTGGAAGGGGATATAGGTGACGTGGAGGGGGACCCCACTGCACTGGAAGGGGATATTGGTGACGTGGAGGGAGACCCCACTGCTGCTGAAGGTGACCTGGAGGGAGACCCCTCTTCCCTGGAAGGGGATATTGGTGACGTGGAGGGTGACCCCACTGCTGCTGAAGGTGATCCTTCTGCCCTGGAAGGGGATGTTGGTGATGTGGAGGGGGACCCTACTGCTGCTGAAGGTGACCCTACTGCTGCTGAAGGTGACCTGGAGGGAGACCCCTCTTCCCTGGAAGGGGATATTGGTGATGTGGAGGGTGACCCCACTGCTGCTGAAGGTGATCCCTCTTCCCTGGAAGGGGATGTAGGTGACGTTGAGGGGGACCCCACTGCTGCTGAAGGTGACGTGGAGGGAGACCCCTCTTCCCTGGAAGGGGATATAGGTGACGTGGAGGGGGACCCCACTGCACTGGAAGGGGATATTGGTGATGTGGAGGGTGACCCCACTGCTGCTGAAGGTGATCCCTCTTCCCTGGAAGGGGATGTAGGTGACGTTGAGGGTGACCCCACTGCTGCTGAAGGTGACCTGGAGGCAGACCCCTCTTCCCTGGAAGGGGATATTGGTGACGTGGAGGGTGACCCCACTGCTGCTGAAGGTGACCCCACTGCTGCTGAAGGTGACCTGGAGGCAGACCCCTCTTCCCTGGAAGGGGATATTGGTGACGTGGAGGGTGACCCCACTGCTGCTGAAGGTGACGTGGAGGGAGACCCCTCTTCCCTGGAAGGGGATATAGGTGACGTGGAGGGGGACCCCACTGCACTGGAAGGGGATATTGGTGACGTGGAGGGAGACCCCACTGCTGCTGAAGGTGACCTGGAGGGAGACCCCTCTTCCCTGGAAGGGGATATTGGTGACGTGGAGGGTGACCCCACTGCTGCTGAAGGTGATCCTTCTGCCCTGGAAGGGGATGTTGGTGATGTGGAGGGGGACCCTACTGCTGCTGAAGGTGACCCTACTGCTGCTGAAGGTGACCTGGAGGGAGACCCCTCTTCCCTGGAAGGGGATATTGGTGATGTGGAGGGTGACCCCACTGCTGCTGAAGGTGATCCCTCTTCCCTGGAAGGGGATGTAGGTGACGTTGAGGGGGACCCCACTGCTGCAGAAGGTGACGTTGAGGGGGACCCCACTGCACTGGAAGGGGATGTTGGTGATGTGGAGGGGGACCCCACTGCTGCTGAAGGTGACCTGGAGGCAGACCCCTCTTCCCTGGAAGGGGATATTGGTGACGTGGAGGGTGACCCCACTGCTGCTGAAGGTGACCCCACTGCTGCTGAAGGTGACCTGGAGGGAGACCCCTCTTCCCTGGAAGGGGATATTGGTGACGTGGAGGGTGACCCCACTGCTGCTGAAGGGGACGTGGAGGGTGAGAATATTGTGAACTTCTCTACTTTTGTTCCGTTTTGTGTGGCACCGTTACTTGTTTTCTCTTGCCATGACCTAACATTTTTTTTTTCTTGCAGGGTTCTGGTGAGCTGTTACTGCTTTAGTGCTTGGAGTGACTGGAGGACTATGTGAATCCCTGGTCTTGGATTGCTTTGAGATGCCAATAAACCTGTATAATTCAGATGCCTGGGAATGTGTTCAGCTTTGTGTGCTCGCCTACCTCATGGTTGCCATTTAGAAATAGCTCTGTACTTGCTTGTGGACTCCCCCTTGCCACAGGCCCTACAATTCTTACCTTCCAGTGCTTTGATCTGCCAGGAGTGCGGCCATATTGGGCAGAGAGATTGAGCCACCATATGTGCCTCATAAAGCAGGAGCAGACACCAGGTTAATGGAAGCTTAGGACTGCTCCCTGCTTCATAGGTTCCCTGCTGGTACTATCATTACACAGGTCTGTGCTTGAGCCACAAACCAGGATTCCACCCAGTGACTGCTTTAGTTTCCAGTAACCATATCCCTGTCTCTAGAAAAACAGTGTGTAACTAAGGTATAGTGGATGTGAGAAAATGAACCCCTAGTTTCATTAGGTTAATTAAGCAAATAATGAAGTGGCTGACTAGCTGGTGGGGGCTGAGTTTGGAAGGACCTACTCTGTATGAA